>NW_027065870.1:0-20420 GCF_032884065.1 Artemia franciscana | reverse complement strand
TTTTTCAACATACGTAGCTATTACCCTCGAAAACTAAAACTTTTGAAATAGGAAAAGAGCCTTTAATCACATTCTTTACCATGTGCAATCATAAAATAGTCTAATATCTTCATTTTTTCAACATACGTAGCTATTACCCTCGAAAACTAAATTTTTTGAAATAGGAAAAGAGCCTTTAATCACATTCTTTACCAAGTGCAATCATAAAATTGTCTAATATCTTCATTTTTTCCACAGACAAAGCTCTTACCCCCGAAAACTAAAACTTTTGACATAGGAAAAGAGCCTTTAATTACATTCTTTACCATGTGCAATCATAAAATTGTCTAATATCTTCATTTTTTCAACATACGTAGCTATTACCCTCGAAAACTAAAACTTTTGACATAGGAAAAGAGCCTTTAATCACATTCTTTACCATTTGCAATCATAAAATAGTCTAATATCTTCATTTTTTCAACATACGTAGCTATTACCCTCGAAAACTAAAACTTTTGACATAGGATAAGAGCCTTTAATCACATTCTTTACCATTTGCAATCATAAAATAGTCTAATATCTTCATTTTTTCAACATACGTCGCTATTACCCTCGAAAACTAAAACTTTTGAAATAGGAAAAGAGCCTTTAATCACATTCTTTACCATGTGCAATCATAAAATTGTCTAATATCTTCATTTTTTCCTCAGACAAAGCTCTTACCCCCGAAAACTAAAACTTTTGACATAGGAAAAGAGCCTTTAATCACATTCTTTACCATGTGCAATCATAAAATTGTCTAATATCTTCATTTTTTCAACATACGTAGCTATTACCCTCGAAAACTAAAACTTTTGACATAGGAAAAGAGCCTTTAATCACATTCTTTACCATTTGCAATCATAAAATAATCTAATATCTTCATTTTTTCAACATACGTAGCTATTACCCTCGAAAACTAAAACTTTTAAAATAGGAAAAGAGCCTTTAATCACATTCTTTACCATTTGCGATCATAAAATAGTCTAATATCTTCATTTTTTCAACATATGTAGCTATTACCCTCGAAAACTAAAATTTTTGACATAAGAAAAGAGCCTTTAATCACATTGTTTACCATTTGCAATCATAAAATAGTCTAATATCTTCATTTTTTCAACATACGTAGCTATTACCCTCGAAAACTAAAACTTTTGAAATAGGAAAAGAGCCTTTAATCATATTCTTTACCATGTGCAATCATAAATAGTCTAATATCTTCATTTTTTTCACAGATCTAGCTATTACCCTCGCCTTTAATCACATTCTTTACCATTTGCAATCATAAAATAGTCTAGTATCTTCATTTTTTCAACATACGTAGCTATTACCCTCGAAAACTAAAACTTTTGACATAGGAAAAGAGCCTTTAACCACATCTTTACCATTTGCAATCATAAAATAGTCTAATATCTTCATTTTTTTCAACATACGTAGCTATTACCCTCGAAAACTAAAACTTTTGAAATAGGAAAAGACCCTTTAATCACATTCTTTACCATTTGCAGTCATAAAATAGTCTAATATCTTCATTTTTTCAACATACGTAGCTATTACCCTCGAAAAACTAAAACTTTTGACATAGGAAAAGAGCCTTTAATCACATTCTTTACCATTTGAAATCATAAAATAGTCTAATATCTTCATTTTTTCAACATACGTAGCTATTACCCTCGAAAACTAAAACTTTTGAAATAGGAAAAGAGCCTTTAATCACATTCTTTACCATTTGCAATCATAAAATAGTCTAATATCTTCAATTTTCAACATACGTAGCTATTACCCTCGAAAACTAAAACTTTTGACATAGGGAAAGAGCCTTTAATCACATTCTTTACCATTTGCAATCATAAAATAGTCTAATATCTTCATTTTTTCAACATACGCAGCTATTACCCTCGAAAACTAAAACTTTTGAAATAGGAAAAGAGCCTTTAATCACATTCTTTACCATGTGCAATCATAAAATTGTCTAATATCTTCATTTTTTCCACAGAAAAAGCTCTTACCCCCGAAAACTAAAACTTTTGACATAGGAAAAGAGCCTTTAATCACATTCTTTACCATGTGCAATCATAAAATTGTCTAATATCTTCATTTTTTCAACATACGTAGCTATTACCCTCGAAAACTAAAACTTTTGACATAGGAAAAGAGCCTCTAATCACATTCTTCACCATTTGCAATCATAAAATAGTCTAATATCTTCATTTTTTCAACATACGTAACTATTACCCTCGAAAACTAAAACTTTTGAAATAGGAAAAGAGCCTTTAATCACATTCTTTACCATGTGCAATCATAAAATAGTCTAATATCTTCATTTTTTCAACATACGTAGCTATTACCCTCGAAAACTAAAACTTTTGACATAGGAAAAGAGCCTTTAAGCACATTCTTTACCATGTGCAATCATAAAATAGTCTAATATCTTCATTTTTTCAACATACGTAGCTATTACCCTCGAAAACTAAATAGGAAAACTTTTGAAATAGGAAAAGAGCCTTTAATCACATTCTTTACCATGTGCAATCATAAAATTGTCTAATATCTTCATTTTTTCAACATACTTAGCTATTACCCTCGAAAACTAAAACTTTTGACATAGGAAAAGAGCCTTTAATCACATTCTTTACTATGTGCAATCATAAAATAGTCTAATATCTTCATTTTTTCCACAGACCTAGCTATTACCCTCGAAAACTAAAACTTTTGAAATAGGAAAAGAGCCTTTAATCACATTCTTTACCATTTGCAATCATAAAATAGTCTAATATCTTCATTTTTTCAACTTACGTAGCTATTACCCTCGAAAACTAGAACTTTTGACATAGGAAAAGAGCCTTTAATCACATTCTTTACCATTTGCAATCATAAAATAGTCTAATATCTTCATTTTTTCAACATACGTAGCTATTACCCTCGAAAACTAAAACTTTTAAAATAGGAAAAGAGCCTTTAATCACATTCTTTACCATTTGCGATCATAAAATAGTCTAATATCTTCATTTTTTCACATACGTAGCTATTACCCTCGAAAACTAAAATTTTCGACAAAAGAAAAGAGCCTTTAATCACATTGTTTACCATTTGCAATCATAAAATTGTCTAATATCTTCATTTTTTCAAAATACGTAGCTATTACCCTCGAAAACTAAAACTTTTGAAATAGGAAAAGAGCCTTTAATCATATTCTTTAACCATGTGCAATCATAAAACAGTCTAATATCTTCATTTTTTTCACAGACCTAGCTATTACCCTCGCCTTTAATCACATTCTTTACCATTTGCATTCATAAATAGTCTAGTATCTTCATTTTTTCAACATACGTAGCTATTACCCTCGAAAACTAAAACTTTTGACATAGGAAAAGAGCCTTTAATCACATTCTTTACCATTTGCAATCATAAAATAGTCTAATATCTTCATTTTTTCAACATACGTAGCTATTACGCTCGAAAACTAAAACTTTTGACATAGGAAAAGAGCCTTTAATCACATTCTTTACCATTTGCAATCATAAAATAGTCTAATATCTTCATTTTTTCAACATACGTAGCTATTACCCTCGAAAACTAAAACTTTTGAAAGAGGAAAAGAGCCTTTAATCACATTCTTTACCATGTGCAATCATAAAATTGTCTAATATCTTCGTTTTTTCAACATACGTAGCTATTACCCTCGAAAACTAAACTTTTGACATAGGAAAAGAGCCTTTAATCACATTCTTTACCATGTGCAATCATAAAATAGTCTAATATCTTCATTTTTTCCACAGACAAAGCTCTTACCCCGGAAAACTAAAATTTTTGACATAGGAAAAGACCCTTTAATCACATTCTTTACCATGTGCAATCATAAAATTGTCTAATATCTTCATTTTTTCAACATACGTAGCTATTACCCTCGAAGACATAGGAAAAGAGCCTCTAATCACATTCTTTACCATTTGCAATCATAAAATAGTCTAATATCTTCATTTTTTCAACATACGTAACTATTACCCTCGAAAACTAAAACTTTTGAAATAGGAAAAGAGCCTTTAATCACATTCTTTACCATGTGCAATCATAAAATAGTCTAATATCTTCATTTTTTCAACATACGTAGCTATTACCCTCGAAAACTAAAACTTTTGACATAGGAAAAGAGCCTTTAATCACATTCTTTACCATGTGCAATCATAAAATAGTCTAATATCTTCATTTTTTCCACAGACCTAGCTATTACCCTCGAAAACTAAAACTTTTGAAATAGGAAAAGAGCCTTTAATCACATTCTTTACCATTTGCAATCATAAAATAGTCTAATATCTTCATTTTTTCAACTTACGTAGCTATTACCCTCAAAAACTAGAACTTTTGACATAGTAAAAGAGCCTTTAATCACATTCATTACCATTTGCAATCATAAAATAGTCTAATATCTTCATTTTTTCAACATACGTAGCTATTACCCTCGAAAACTAAAACTTTTGACATAGGAAAAGAGCCTTTAATCACATTTTTTTCCATGTGCAATCATAAAATAGTCTAATATCTTCATTTTTTCAACATACGTAGCTATTACCCTCGAAAACTAAAACTTTTGAAATAGGAAAAGGGCCTTTAATCACATTCTTTACCATGTGCAATCATAAAATAGTCTAATATCTCCATTTTTTCAACATACGTAGCTATTACCCTCGAAAACTAAAACTTTTGAAATAGGAAAAGAGCCTTTAATCACATTCTTTACCATGTGCAATCATAAAATAGTCTAATATCTTCATTTTTTCAACAGACATAGCTATTACCCTTGAAAACTAAAACTTTTGAAATAGGAAAAGAGCCTTTGAATCACATTCTTTACCATTTGCAATCATAAAATAGTCTAATATCTTCATTTTTTCAACACACGTACCTATTACCCTCGAAAACTAAAACTTTTGAAATAGGAAAAGAGCCTTTAATCACATTCTTTACCATGTGCAATCATAAAATAGTCTAATATCTTCATTTTTTCAACATACGTAGCTATTACCCTCGAAAACTAAAACTTTTGAAATAGGAAAAGAGCCTTTAATCACATTCTTTACCATGTGCAATCATAAAATAGTCTAATATCTTCATTTTTTCAACATACGTAGCTATTACCCTCGAAAACTAAAACTTTTGAAATAGGAAAAGAGCCTCTAATCACATTCTTTACCATTTGCAATCATAAAATAGTCTAATATCTTCATTTTTTCAACATACGTAACTATTACCCTCGAAAACTAAAACTTTTGAAATAGGAAAAGAGCCTTTAATCACATTCTTTACCATGTGCAATCATAAAATAGTCTAATATCTTCATTTTTTCAACATACTCAGCTATTACCCTCGAAAACTAAAACTTTTGACATAGGAAAAGAGCCTTTAAGCACATTCTTTACCATGTGCAATCATAAAATAGTCTAATATCTTCATTTTTTCGACATACGTAGCTATTACCCTTTAAACTAAAACTTTTGAAATAGGAAAAGAGCCTTTAATTACATTCTTTACCATGTGCAATCATAAAATTGTCTAATATCTTCATTTTTTCAACATACTTAGCTATTACCCTCGAAAACTAAAACTTTTGACATAGGAAAAGAGCCTTTAATCACATTCTTTACCATGTGTAATCATAAAATAGTCTAATATCTTCATTTTTTCCACAGACCTAGCTATTACCCTCGAAAACTAAAACTTTTGAAATAGGAAAAGAGCCTTTAATCACATTCTTTACCATTTGCAATCATAAAATAGTCTAATATCTTCATTTTTTCAACTTACGTAGCTATTACCCTCGAAAACTAGAACTTTTGACATAGGAAAAGAGCCTTTAATCACATTCTTTACCATTTGCAATCATAAAATAGTCTAATATCTTCATTTTTTAAACATACGTAGCTATTACCCTCGAAAACTAAAAGTTTTAAAATAGGAAAAGAGCCTTTAATCACATTCTTTACCATTTGCGATCATAAAATAGTCTAATATCTTCATTTTTTCAACATACGTAGCTATTACCCTCGAAAACTAAAATTTTTGACAAAAGAAAAGAGCCTTTAATCACATTGTTTACCATTTGCAATCATAAAATAGTCTAATATCTTCATTTTTTCAAAATACGTAGCTATTACCCCTCGAAAACTAAAACTTTTGAAATAGGAAAAGAGCCTTTAATCATATTCTTTACCATGTGCAATCATAAAATAGTCTAATATCTTCATTTTTTTCACAGACCTAGCTATTACCCTCGCCTTTATAACATTCTTTACCATGTGCAATCATAAAATTGTCTAATATCTTCATTTTTTCCACAGACAAAGCTCTTACCCCCCGAAAACTAAAACTTTTGACATAGGAAAAGAGCCTTTAATCACAATCCTTACCATTTGCAATCATAAAATAGTCTAATATCTTCATTTTTTCAACATACGTAGCTATTACCCTCGAAAACTAAAACTTTTGAAATACGAAAAGAGCCTTTAATCACATTCTTTACCATTTGCAATCATAAAATTGTCTAATATCTTCATTTTTTCAACATACGTAGCTATTACCCTCGAAAACTAAAACTTTTGAAATAGAAAAGAGCCTTTAATCACATTCTTTACCATTTGCAATCATAAAATAGCCTAATATCTTCATTTTTTCAACATACGTAGCTATTACCCTCGAAAACTAAAACTTTTGACATAGGAAAAAATCCTTTAACCACATTCTTTACCATTTGCAATCATAAAATAGTATAATATCTTCATTTTCAACATACGTAGCTATTACCCTTGAAAACTAAAACTTTTGAAATAGGAAAAGAGCCTTTGAATCACATTCTTTACCATTTGCAATCATAAAATAGTCTAATATCTTCATTTTTTCAACACACGTACCTATTACCCTCGAAAACTAAAACTTTTGAAATAGGAAAAGAGCCTTTAATCACATTCTTTACCATGTGCAATCATAAAATAGTCTAATATCTTCATTTTTTCAACATACGTAGCTATTACCCTCGAAAACTAAAACTTTTGAAATAGGAAAAGAGCCTTTAATCACATTCTTTACCATGTGCAATCATAAAATAGTCTAATATCTTCATTTTTTCAACATACGTAGCTATTACCCTCGAAAACTAAAACTTTTGAAATAGGAAAAGAGCCTCTAATCACATTCTTTACCATTTGCAATCATAAAATAGTCTAATATCTTCATTTTTTTTTTTCTAACATACGTAACTATTACCCTCGAAAACTAAAACTTTTGAAATAGGAAAAGAGCCTTTAATCACATTCTTTACCATGTGCAATCATAAAATAGTCTAATATCTTCATTTTTTCAACATACGTAGCTATTACCCTCGAAAACTAAAACTTTTGACATAGGAAAAGAGCCTTTAAGCACATTCTTTACCATGTGCAATCATAAAATAGTCTAATATCTTCATTTTTTCGACATACGTAGCTATTACCCTCGAAAACTAAAACTTTTGAAATAGGAAAAGAGCCTTTAATCACATTCTTTACCATGTGCAATCATAAAATTGTCTAATATCTTCATTTTTTCAACATACTTAGCTATTACCCTCGAAAACTAAAACTTTTGACATAGGAAAAGAGCCTTTAATCACATTCTTTACCATGTGTAATCATAAAATAGTCTAATATCTTCATTTTTTCCACAGACCTAGCTATTACCCTCGAAAACTAAAACTTTTGAAATAGGAAAAGAGCCTTTAATCACATTCTTTACCATTTGCAATCATAAAATAGTCTAATATCTTCATTTTTCAACTTACGTAGCTATTACCCTCGAAAACTAAAACTTTTGACATAGGAAAAGAGCCTTTAATCACATTCTTTACCATTTGCAATCATAAAATAGTCTAATATCTTCATTTTTTCAACATACGTAGCTATTACCCTCGAAAACTAAAAGTTTTAAAATAGGAAAAGAGCCTTTAATCACATTCTTTACCATTTGCGATCATAAAATAGTCTAATATCTTCATTTTTTCAACATACGTAGCTATTACCCTCGAAAACTAAAATTTTTGACAAAAGAAAAGAGCCTTTAATCACATTGTTTACCATTTGCAATCATAAAATAGTCTAATATCTTCATTTTTTCAAAATACGTAGCTATTACCCTCGAAAACTAAAACTTTTGAAATAGGAAAAGAGCCTTTAATCATATTCTTTACCATGTGCAATCATAAAATAGTCTAATATCTTCATTTTTTTCACAGACCTAGCTATTACCCTCGCCTTTAATAACATTCTTTACCATGTGCAATCATAAAATTGTCTAATATCTTCATTTTTTCCACAGACAAAGCTCTTACCCCCGAAAACTAAAACTTTTGACATAGGAAAAGAGCCTTTAATCACATTCTTTACCATTTGCAATCATAAAATAGTCTAATATCTTAATTTTTTCAACATACGTAGCTATTACCCTCGAAAACTAAAACTTTTGAAATAGGAAAAGAGCCTTTAATCACATTCTTTACCATTTGCAATCATAAAATAGTCTAATATCTTCATTTTTTCAACATACGTAGCTATTACCCTCGAAAACTAAAACTTTTGACATAGAAAAGAGCCTTTAATCACATTCTTTACCATTTGCAATCATAAAATTGTCTAATATCTTCATTTTTTCAACATACGTAGCTATTACCCTCGAAAACTAAAACTTTTGAAATAGAAAAGAGCCTTTAATCACATTCTTTACCATTTGCAATCATAAAATAGCCTAATATCTTCATTTTTTCAACATACGTAGCTATTACCCTCGAAAACTAAAACTTTTGACATAGGAAAAAATCCCTTAACCACATTCTTTACCATTTGCAATCATAAAATAGTATAATATCTTCAATTTCAACATAGGTAGCTATTACCCTCGAAAACTAAAACTTTTGACATAGGAAAAGAGCCTTTAATTACATTCTTTACCATTTGCAATCATAAAATAGTCTAATATCTTCATTTTTTCAACATACGTAGCTATTACCCTCGAAAACCAAAACTTTTGACATAGGAAAAGAGCCTTTAAGCACATTCTTTACCATGTGAAATCATAAAATAGTCTAATATCTTCATTTTTCCAACATACGTAGCTATTACCCTCGAAAACTAAAACTTTTGACATAGGAAAAGAGCCTTTAATCACATTCTTTACCAAGTGCAATCATAAAATAGTCTAATATCTTCATTTTTTCAACATACGTAGCTATTACCCTCGAAAAATAAAACTTTTGACATAGGAAAAGAGCCTTTAATCACATTCTTTACCATGTGCAATCATAAAATAATAATTAATAATAATTAATAATAATTTATTTGTTACCCGCTTGTTTTGACAAATTAAGCGGAGTAAAAACACCAAGGAAAGAAAAACGAAATAACACAAACAATACAATTAATACAGTCTAATCAAAGGGTGGTAAGGGCCCAAGCGTTGACAGGCCTCAGCACCTAATCTAGCATAGAGTTTTTTATAAACGAAAATAATATCAGTGGCACAAAACTTTCTGATAATCTTCTGATTTCTATAAGAACGCGGCAGATACAATAAATATTTACAATAACGAAAATACATAACTCTTATGCCCTGTAAATCTTGATTATTAAACAACGGGCGCAAACCGGAAAGAAACAATATAGAATGATCGCAATATGTAGAATAAAGTCTGGATAAAGCCTTTCGTGAAAATCTGCCTCGGTTCGGGACAATTTTCGCGTACCCTTTTTTAAGTTTACTTTTAATATCATTTAGCCCACAGGATCGAAAAGCTGATAAAGATGAACAAATACTAATACCAAGCCACCGAATCGAAGAAACGAGCTTAACTGAAAAATAACCACAATCAAGATCACTACTTTGATGCTTAGCATTAAAAACTAAATATTCACATTTTTCAGTATTAAGTTTGAGGCCGATTTCCTCAAAAGACTTAGAAACAAGCTGGGTCGACTTAATTAGGCTAGATTTAGTGCGGCTGATCAAAAGTAAATCATCTGCATATGCAATGTACGAAAGATTAGTTAGGCCTAAAAAACATGATGGATTAATACGTGGCAAAACAGAATAAAGACAAGCATTAAAAAGATAAGGGGATACGACTCCTCCTTGCCTAAGACCAGAACGGATGGGGATACTACCAACGTAGGTGTCACCTGACTTGAGTCGAACATATGAATTAGCATACCAAAAACGAAGAGTTGATATAATAGACACATTTGCACCAAGTTGGATTAAAGAATACCAAAGTTGGCTATGACAAATTGAATCAAAAGCTTTTGAAACATCGAGTGCACAAAAATGAACCTCAAAACCATTTTTATGCGCTTCAAGTAATAGCGAAACTATAGCACGATGAGCATGTTGGCATCCTATATACG
This sequence comes from Artemia franciscana, assembly GCF_032884065.1. Taxonomy (NCBI): domain Eukaryota; kingdom Metazoa; phylum Arthropoda; class Branchiopoda; order Anostraca; family Artemiidae; genus Artemia; species Artemia franciscana. The sequence continues at coordinate 9,981 of NW_027065870.1, read as the reverse complement.
GCTTAAAGCCAAACTGATTAGACATATAATCTACATTAGACAGGAGATCAGGGAGCAAAACATATTCAAATACTTTACTTAAAGTACAAGCAACCGTAATAGGCCTATACGAAGCGCAACTAGTTGGGTCCATACCGCGTTTCAAAATTGACGTAATGTTACCAACTAAAAAAGTATCAGGGACTAAAGAAGAGCATAAACACATCTGAAAAAGTAACTGCAATAAACTAATTCCTCCGAATCGGTGTTGAGGTGAAAAGCACTGATCCCGTCTATATCATAAGATTTCGATTTAAGTCTCTCTACACTTCTTTTGACACGGTCAACACTAACGGGAGGTACATGACCTTGAATGATTTTGTTAGGCAACAGATTAGAACAGAGCTTGGCAAAATGAAAATGAACCGCATATATCACTGTATCGAAAATGTTACTATAATGATTGATCCATGATACATTAGGGATTCGGTCAGCCGTAGGCGATCTATCAAACTTCGCGACATTGATCACTTTTTTCCACTGGCTAGGAGACTTAGGAAATTCAGCACCATTGTACCTAATTTTTCGAAGATAGCGTTTAAAATAAAGTTTTTTTTTGTTTAATATCGAAAACATTACCCCTTAAGGGGCGGCCGCAAGCTATCCAAATTTTTAGCCACAACTTAGCCCGATTTTTTATTGTTTTGAGCTCTGGGTCATTCTTCCGAATTGAACTTCTTGTTTTTGCTCTAAAGCGACATAGGGGAACAGCTACTTCTTCAGACCTCTTTAAGCACGATACAATGTGGCTATAATAAATATTAAGCTGAATTCTGGCTTGTGGGGACCCAACGCTTGTACACAACAGATTAAAAGGGACTTTAATCGTTGATAGAAGGCTAACAAGCGTAGAAAAATAAAGAGGCCAGTCAGCTTTGTTCCATTCTCTTTTAGAAATCCATTTTCTAGAATTGGGACGAAGGTTCTTCTCCGCAGTAGCATTAAGGGTAACAGTGAGGGATAGGGGGAGATGGTCGTAATCACGCTCATCCTGATCAACATGGACTTCGCCACAGATGAGACCAGAAGAAACGATACAATGGTCAATGTCTGAAAGTGAGCCACTATTATGGATATAGGAATGGGAGGCATCTTTCTTCAAAATTTTGTAACTATTCGGTAAGGAATCTAACAGAAGCTCAGTCCGCACTGATAAAGAGTGAATGTTACAGTTCAGATTACCGATTAATAACCAATCCAGTCCACTACTCTCAATGCCATTCAAAAGACTTTTTATTAATGCGCAAAATTTTGTAAATTTAGTTAAACTTCGGAAGGATTTCTGGTCGCAGGGGAGATAAACATTAATGAGGACAAGGTTGGCAAGACGAATAGCAATATAACAATCACTCTCGTGATAGCATAAAGGGGGTGGTGAAAACAGCGTCTTTTTTATTAAACATGCTAGGCCACCTGATGGTCTGCCAGAGGTTTTGCGTGCACTTTTAGAAAAAACTGAGTGTTCGTTACTTCTCTGTAGGGAGTTTAAGCTCACTAAAGGTAGGAGATGCTCCTGGAGGAATAAAACATCAAAATTTTCTAATTTCTGATCTAAAGAAACGTCTTTATCCTTAGTACCGTTAATATTGAACGAACATATAGTGAAATTAGTCTTAGCACTCATTTTCTAGTATAGGACGATCGTTTCGACAGAAGTTCACGAAGAATTCGGCATTTCATTGAAAATGACACATGATTGCCTTGACAGTTCGCACATTTTGGTGTAGCCTGGCACGGAGAATCAGGCGAGGATTCATGTTGCCCTGCGCAACGGGAGCAGCATTTTTCTTTATCACAATTTGATTTTAAGTGATTTGGTGATTGGCAATTATAACAGCATTTGGGTGGGCGTTGGTATTCGTAAACTCGATATATCTCATACCCAATCTTTATATCAAGTCGAAGTGCATTAGCCAGCGCAAGAGCGTTTTCAAAAAATACTCTAACAGCCAAAGAATTGCCTATTCGCTTCGCATGAGTAATATTATTGCAATCAATTAACATTTCCTCATCAAAATTGGTCGGTATACCTTTAATGATTCCAATATATTTCGTTTCTTTTACTTTGACGTCACAATCTCTCATTACATTTGGAACGGCATTGCAAAAGTTCCTTGCAGCAATCTTGTCAATTCGTACCACTAGCTTATCGCCAGAGGGCTTAATGCTGTGAATACATTCATGACCTGGAATAGAGTCTATTATTTCGCGACGCTTGGCAGGATTATCTAATTCTGATGGGACTTTAGAAATAACAACGGTCGTCAGATCGGGATTCAATGACTGAGCGCCAGGGCTGCTAAGAGGGGGGAATTTAAGATCATACGACGAAATCTTCTCACAGATTTGCTTAAGTTCCGAATCAATGCTTACAAGCTTTGAGGCGAAGCTAGAATATGCCACAGCAGGAATAACAGGAACCTCGGTAGGTAAAATAATCACGTATGTAGGCAAAGGCAAATTTTTGCTGTCGCATTTCTGGAAGATTTCCATCATGTCCTTAATGTGACGGTAATTAGCTTGATCGCCTTGGCGTCTTTGCACACGTTCACCCTCGTAAACATGAGACCAAAGTTCTGTTTTAGCCGCCATAATAGACTTCTCATCGAAAAACCCAACAGCATGGTTAGCAATAACTTCATCACTTACTCCTTTTTTAAGATTTGATTGCACGAAATTCAACACCGACGAATGTACATATTCCGTCATAATGGTATAACCAACAAATATGGACAATTAGCCAAAGTCCAAAATCAAATCAAATTATTACTCACCATGCTGTCAAACAGCTAACATCCGATAAAATTAGTTTCAAAATAATCCTTTTCAAAGTAACTGAATTCGTTATTTTCGTCACACTAAAGTAGACCGGTTTTACTCACAGTTCATAAATATCCAATTCAAACCAAATCCTTTTACTTTGAACTCCGAGTCAATATAATCCAGTTATTTGAGATGTTCTCACTCTGAAAGCTAGGTTACAACTGATAATTGTCTAATATCTTCATTTTTTCAACATACGTAGCTATTACCCTCGAAAACTGAAACTTTTTAAATAGGAAAAGAGCCTTTAATCACATTCTTTACCATTTACAATCATAAAATAGTCTAATATCTTCATTTTTTCAACACACGTAGCTATTACCCTCGAAAACTAAAACTTTTGAAATAGGAAAAGAGCCTTTAATCACATTCTTTACCATTTGCAATCATAAAATAGTCTAATATCTTCATTTTTTCAACATACATAGCTATTACCCTTGAAAGCTAAAACTTTTGACATAGGAAAAGAGCCTTTAATCACATTCTTTACCATTTGCAATCATAAAATAGTCTAATATCTTCATTTTTTCAACATACGTAGCTATTACCCTCGAAAACTAAAACTTTTGAAATAGGAAAAGAGCCTTTAATCACATTCTTTACCATTTGCAATCATAAAATAGTCTAATATCTTCATTTTTTCAACATACGTAGCTATTACCCTCGAAAACTAAAACTTTTGAAATAGGAAAAGAGCCTTTAATCACATTCTTTACCATTTGCAATCATAAAATAGTCTAATATCATCATTTTTTCAACATACGTAGCTATTACCCTCGAAAACTAAAACTTTTGACATAGGAAAAGAGCCTTTAATCACATTCTTTACCATTTGCAATCATAAAATAGTCTAATATCTTCATTTTTTCAACATACGTAGCTATTACCCTCGAAAACTAAAACTTTTGACATAGGAAAAGAGCCTTTAATCACATTCTTTACCATTTGCAATCATAAAATAGTCTAATATCTTTATTTTTTCAACATACGTAGCTATTATCCTCGAAAACTAAAACTTTTGACATAGGAAAAGAGCCTTTAATCACATTCTTTACCATGTGCAATCATAAAATAGTCTAATATCTTAATTTTTTCAACATACGTAGCTATTACCCTCGAAAACTAAAACTTTTGAAATAGGAAAAGAGCCTTTAATCATATTCTTTACCATTTGCAATCATAAAATAGTCTAACATCTTCATTTTTTCAACATACGTAGCTATTACCCTCGAAACCTAAAACTTTTGACATAGAAAAGAGCCTTTAATCACATTCTTTACCATGTGCAATCATAAAATTGTCTAATATCTTCATTTTTTCAACATACGTAGCTATTACCCTCGAAAACTAAAACTTTTGACATAGGAAAAAATCCTTTAATCACATTCTTTACCATTTCCAATCATAAAATAGTATAATATCTTCATTTTCAACATACGTAGCTATTACCCTCGAAAACTAAAACTTTTGACATAGGAAAAGAGCCTTTAATCACATTCTTTACCAAGTGCAATCATAAAATAGTCTAATATCTTCATTTTTTCAACATACATAGCTATTACCCTCGAAAACTAAAACTTTTGACATAGGAAAAGAGCCTTTAATCACATTCTTTACCATGTGCAATCATAAAATTGTCTAATATCTTCATTTTTTCAACATACGTAGCTATTACCCTCGAAAACTAAAACTTTTGAAATAGGAAAAGAGCCTTTAATCACATTCTTTACAGTTTGCAATCATAAAATAGTCTGATATCTTCATTTTTTCAACATACGTAGCTATTACCCTCGAAAACTAAAACTTTTGAAATAGGAAAAGAGCCTTTAATCACATTCTTTACCATTTGCAATCATAAAATAGTCTAATATCTTCATTTTTTCAACATACGTAGCTGTTACCCTCGAAAACTAAAACTTTTGACATAGGAAAAGAGCCTTTAATCACATTCTTTACCATTTGCAATCATAAAATAGTCTAATATCTTCATTTTTTCAACATACGTAGCTATTACCCTCGAAAACTAAAACTTTTGAAATAGGAAAAGAGCCTTTAATCACATTCTTTACCATGTGCAATCATAAAATAGTCTAATATCTTCATTTTTTTCACAGACCTAGCTATTACCCTCGAAAACTAAAACTTTTGAAATAGGAAAAGAGCCTTTAATCACATTCTTTACCATTTGCAATCATAAAATAGTCTAATATCATCATTTTTTCTACATACGTAGCTATAACCCTCGAAAACTAAAACTTTTGACATAGGAAAAGAGCCTTTAATCACATTCTTTACCATTCGCAATCATAAAATAGTCTAATATCTTCATTTTTTCAACCTACGTAGCTATTACCCTCGAAAACTGAAACTTTTGACATAGGAAAAGAGCCTTTAATCACATTCTTTACCATTTGCAATCATAAAATAGTCTAATATCTTTATTTTTTCAACATACGTAGCTATTACCCTCGAAAACTAAAACTTTTGACATAGGAAAAGAGCCATTAATCACATTCTTTACCATTTGCAATCATAAAATAGTCTAATATCTTTATTTTTTCAACATACGTAGCTATTACCCTCGAAAACTAAAACTTTTGACATAGGAAAAGAGCCTTTAATCACATTCTTTACCATTTGCAATCATAAAATAGTCTAATATCTTTATTTTTTCAACATACGTAGCTATTACCCTCGAAAACTAAAACTTTTGACATAGGAAAAGAGCCTTTAATCACATTCTTTACCATTTGCAATCATAAAATTGTCTAATATCTTCATTTTTTCAACATACGTAGCTATTACCCTCGAAAACTAAAACTTTTGACATAGGAAAAGAGCCTTTAATCACATTCTTTACCATTTGCAATCATAAAATAGTCTAATATCTTCATTTTTTCAACATACGTAGCTGTTACCCTCGAAAACTAAAACTTTTGAAATAGGAAAAGAGCCTTTAATCACATTCTTTACCATGTGCAATCATAAAATAGTCTAATATCTTCATTTTTTTCACAGACCTAGCTATTACCCTCGAAAACTAAAACTTTTGAAATAGGAAAAGAGCCTTTAATCACATTCTTTACCATTTGCAATCATAAAATAGTCTAATATCATCATTTTTTCAACATAGGTAGCTATTACCCTCGAAAACTAAAACTTTTGACATAGGAAAAGAGCCTTTAATCACATTCTTTACCATTTGCAATCATAAAATAGTCTAATATCTTCATTTTTTCAACATACGTAGCTATTACCCTCGAAAACTAAAACTTTTGACATAGGAAAAGAACCTTTAATCACATTCTTTACCATTTGCAATCATAAAATGGTCTAATATCTTTATTTTTTCAACATACGTAGCTATTACCCTCGAAAACTAAAACTTTTGACATAGGAAAAGAGCCTTTAATCACATTCTTTACCATGTGCAATCATAAAATTGTCTAATATCTTCATTTTTTCAACATACGTAGCTATTACCCTCGAAAACTAAAACTTTTGACATAGGAAAAAATCCTTTAATCACATTCTTTACCATTTGCAATCATAAAATAGTATAATATCTTCATTTTCAACATACGTAGCTATTACCCTCGAAAACTAAAACTTTTGACATAGGAAAAGAGCCTTTAATTACATTCTTTACCATTTGCAATCATAAAATAGTCTAATATCTACATTTTTTCAACATACGTAGCTATTACCCTCGAAAACCAAAACTTTTGACATAGGAAAAGAGCCTTTAAGCACATTCTTTACCATGTGAAATCATAAAATAGTCTAATATCTTCATTTTTCCAACATACGTAGCTATTACCCTCGAAAACTAAAACTTTTGACATAGGAAAAGAGCCTTTAATCACATTCTTTACCAAGTGCAATCATAAAATAGTCTAATATCTTCATTTTTTCAACATACGTAGCTATTACCCTCGAAAAATAAAACTTTTGACATAGGAAAAGAGCCTTTAATCACATTCTTTACCATGTGCAATCATAGAATTGTCTAATATCTTCATTTTTTCAACATACGTAGCTATTACCCTCGAAAACTAAAACTTTTGAAATAGGAAAAGAGCCTTTAATCACATTCTTTACCATGTGCAATCATAAAATAGTCTAATATATTCATTTTTTCAACATACGTAGCTATTACCCTCGAAAACTAAAACTTTTGACATAGGAAAAGAGCCTTTAATCACATTCTTTACCATTTGCAATCATAAAATAGTCTAATATCTTCATTTTTTCAACATACGTAGCTTTACCCTCGAAAACTAAAACTTTTGAAATAGGAAAAGAGCCTTTAATCACATTCTTTACCATGTGCAATCATAAAATAGTCTAATATCTTCATTTTTTCAACATACGTAGCTATTACCCCCGAAAACTAAAACTTTTGACATAGGAAAAGAGCCTTTAATCACATTCTTTACCATGTGCAATCATAAAATTGTCTAATATCTTCATTTTTTCAACATACGTAGCTATTACCCTCGAAAACTAAAACTTTTGACACAGGAAAAGAGTCTCTAATCACATTCTTTACCATTTGCAATCATAAAATAGTCTGATATCTTCATTTTTTCAACATACGTAACTATTACCCTCGAAAACTAAAACTTTTGAAATAGGAAAAGAGCCTTTAATCACATTCTTTACCATGTGCAATCATAAAATAGTCTAATGTCTTCATTTTTTCAACATACGTAGCTATTACCCTCGAAAACTAAAACTTTTGACATAGGAAAAGAGCCTTTAAGCACATTCTTTACCATGTGCAATCATAAAATAGTCTAATATCTTCATTTTTTCAACATACGTAGCTATTACCCTCGAAAACTAAAACTTTTGAAATAGGAAAAGAGCCTTTAATCACAATCTTTACCATGTGCAATCATAAAATTGTCTAATATCTTCATTTTTTCAACATACGTAGCTATTACCCTCGAAAACTAAAACTTTTGACATAGGAAAAGAGCCTTTAATCACATTCTTTACCATGTGCAATCATAAAATAGTCTAATATCTTCATTTTTTCCACAGACAAAGCTCTTACCCCCGAAAACTAAAACTTTTGACATAGGAAAAGAGCCTTTAATCACATTCTTTACAATGTGCAATCATAAAATTGTCTAATATCTTCATTTTTTCAACATACGTAGCTATTACCCTCGAAAACTAAAACTTTTGACATAGGAAAAGAGCCTCTAATCACATTCTTTACCATTCGCAATCATAAAATAGTCTAATATCTTCATTTTTTCAACATACGTAACTATTACCCTCGAAAACTAAAACTTTTGAAATAGGAAAAGAGCCTTTAATCACATTCTTTACCATGTGCAATCATAAAATAGTCTAATATCTTCATTTTTTCAACATACGTAGCTATTACCCTCGAAAACTAAAACTTTTGACATAGGAAAAGAGCCTTTAAGCACATTCTTTACCATGTGCAATCATAAAATAGTCTAATATCTTCATTTTTTCAACATACGTAGCTATTACCCTCGAAAACTAAAACTTTTGAAATAAGAAAAGAGCCTTTAATCACATTCTTTACCATGTGCAATCATAAAATTGTCTAATATCTTCATTTTTTCAACATACGTAGCTATTACCCTCGAAAACTAAAACTTTTGACATAGGAAAAGAGCCTTTAATCACAATCTTTACCATGTGCAATCATAAAATAGTCTAATATCTTCATTTTTTCCACAGACCTAGCTATTACCCTCGAAAACTAAAGCTTTTGAAATAGGAAAAGAGCCTTTAATCACATTCTTTACCATTTGCAATCATAAAATAGTCTAATATCTTCATTTTTTCAACTTACGTAGCTATTAACCTCGAAAATTAGAACTTTTGACATAGGAAAAGAGCCTTTAATCACATTCATTACCATTTGCAATCATAAAATAGTCTAATATCTTCATTTTTTCAACATACGTAGCTATTACCCTCGAAAACTAAAACTTTTGACATAGGAAAAGAGCCTTTAATCACATTTTTTTCCATGTGCAATCATAAAATAGTCTAATATCTTCATTTTTTCAACATACGTAGCTATTACCCTCGAAAACTAAAACTTTTGAAATAGGAAAAGGGCCTTTAATCACATTCTTTACCATGTGCAATCATAAAATAGTCTAATATCTTCATTTTTTCAACATACGTAGCTATTACCCTCGAAAACTAAAACTTTTGAAATAGGAAAAGAGCCTTTAATCACATTCTTTACCATGTGCAATCATAAAATAGTCTAATATCTTCATTTTTTTCACAGACCTAGCTATTACCCTCGAAAACTAAAACTTTTGAAATAGGAAAAGAGCCTTTAATCACATTCTTTACCATTTGCAATCATAAAATAGTCTAATATCTTCATTTTTTCAACATACGTAGCTATTACCCTCGAAAACTAAAACTTTTGACATAGGAAAAGAGCCTTTAAGCACATTCTTTACCATGTGAAATCATAAAATAGTCTAATATCTTCATTTTTCCAACATACGTAGCTATTACCCTCGAAAACTAAAACTTTTGACATAGGAAAAGAGCCTTTAATCACATTCTTTACCATTTGCAATCATAAAATAGTCTAATATCTTCATTTTTTCAACATACGTAGCTATTACCCTCGAGAACTAAAACTTTTGAAATAGGAAAAGAGCCTTTAATCACATTCTTTACCATGTGCAATCATAAAATAGTCTAATATCTTCATTTTTTTCACAGACCTAGCTATTACCCTCGAAAACTAAAACTTTTGAAATAAGAAAAGAGCATTTAATCTCATTCTTTACCATTTGCAATCATAAAATAGTCTAATATCTTCATTTTTTTAACATACGTAGCTATTACCCTCGAAAACTAAAACTTTTGACATAGGAAAAGAGCCTTTAATCACATTCTTTACCATAAAATAGTCTAATATCTTCATTTTTTCAACATACGTAGCTATTACCCTCGAAAACTAAAACTTTTGAAATAGAAAAAGAGCCTTTAATCACATTCTTTACCATGTGCAATCATAAAATAGTCTAATATCTTCATTTTTTCAACAGACATAGCTATTACCCTCGAAAACTAAAACTTTTGAAATAGGAAAAG
>NW_027065869.1:0-20394 GCF_032884065.1 Artemia franciscana | reverse complement strand
TAGCTAGAATCAAACTTTCACTGTTCTATCTACTATTGATTCTAGCGGGTCTAAAATCAATAGATTAGAATTCTAGAACCATATGCAAGACGTCACATACGAACTAGTGCTATTCTATTGATTCTATTAGAATCAAACAGAAAGTTTGATTCTAGATTCAAATAGATTTGAATCTATTTATTGAATAGTGAAAAAGTCTTTTCTAAAATGACGTCTTGCATATGCCTCATAGAAATAGTAGATAGACTAGCTAGAATCAAACTTTCACTGTTCTATCTACTATTGATTCTAGCTGGTCTAGAATCAATAGATTAGAATTCTAGAACGAAATGCAAGACGTCACATACGAACTAGTGCTATTCTATTGATTCTATTAGAATCAAACAGAAAGTTTGATTCTAGATTCAAATAGATTTGAATCTATTTATTTTAATAGTGAAAAAGTCTTTTCTAAATGACGTCTTGCATATGACTCATAGAAATAGTAGATAGACTAGCTAGAATCAATAGATTAGAATTCTAGAACCATATGCAAGACGTCACATACGAACTAGTGCTATTCTATTGATTCTATTAGAATCAAACAGAAAGTTTGATTCTAGATTCAAATAGATTTGAATCTATTTATTGAATAGTGAAAAAGTCTTTTCTAAAATGACGTCTTGCATATGACTCATAGAAATAGTAGATAGACTAGCTAGAATCAATAGATTAGAATTCTAGAACCATATGCAAGACGTCACATACGAACTAGTGCTATTCTATTGATTCTATTAGAATCAAACAGAAAGTTTGATTCTAGATTCAAATAGATTTGAATCTATTTATTGAATAGTGAAAAAGTCTTTTCTAAAATGACGTCTTGCATATGACTCATAGAAATAGTAGATAGACTAGCTAGAATCAAACTTTCACTGTTCTATCTACTATTGATTCTAGCTGGTCTAGAATCAATAGATTAGAATTCTAGAACCATATGCAAGACGTCACATACGAACTAGTGCTATTCTATTGATTCTACTAGAATCAAACAGAAAGTTTGATTCTAGATTCAAATAGATTTGAATCTATTTATTGAATAGTGAAAAAGTCTTTTCTAAAATGACGTCTTGCATATGACTCATAGAAATAGTAGATAGACTTGCTAGAATCAAACTTTCACTGTTCTATCTACTGTTCTCTGTTCTATCTACTATTGATTGAATAGTGAAAAAGTCTTTTCTAAAATGACGTCTTGCATATGACTCATAGAAATAGTAGATAGACTAGCTAGAATCAATAGATTCTAGCTAGTTTGATTCTAGATTCAAATAGATTTGAATCTATTTATTTTAATAGTGAAAAAGTCTTTTCTAAAATGACGTCTTGCATATGACTCATAGAAATAGTAGATAGACTAGCTAGAATCAATAGATTAGAATTCTAGAACCATATGCAAGACGTCACATACGAACTAGTGCTATTCTATTGATTCTATTAGAATCAAACAGAAAGTTTGATTCTAGATTCAAATAGATTTGAATCTATTTATTGAATAGTGAAAAAGTCTTTTCTAAAATGACGTCTTGCATATGACTCATAGAAATAGTAGATAGACTAGCTAGAATCAATAGATTAGAATTCTAGAACCATATGCAAGACGTCACTAGCTAGTGAATCTATTGAATCTATTTATTGAATAGTGAAAAAGTCTTTTCTAAAATGACGTCTTGCATATGACTCATAGAAATAGTAGATAGACTAGCTAGAATCAATAGATTAGAATTCTAGAACCATATGCAAGACGTCACATACGAACTAGTGCTATTCTATTGATTCTATTAGAATCAAACAGAAAGTTTGATTCTAGATTCAAATAGATTTGAATCTATTTATTGAATAGTGAAAAAGTCTTTTCTAAAATGACGTCTTGCATATGACTCATAGAAATAGTAGATAGACTAGCTAGAATCAAACTTTCACTGTTCTATCTACTATTGATTCTAGCTGGTCTAGAATTTCTAGAATCAAACTTTCACTGTTCTATCTACTATTGATTCTAGCTGGTCTAGAATCAATAGATTAGAATTCTAGAACCATATGCAAGACGTCACATACGAACTAGTGCTATTCTATTGATTCTATTAGAATCAAACAGAAAGTTTGATTCTAGATTCAAATAGATTTGAATCTATTTTTTGAATAGTGAAAAGTCTTTTCAAAAATTACGTCTTGTATATGACTCATAGAAATAGTAGATAGACTAGCTAGAATCAATAGATTAGAATTCTAGAACCATATGCAAGACGTCACATACGAACTAGTGCTATTCTATTGATTCTATTAGAATCAAACAGAAAGTTTGATTCTAGATTCAAATAGATTTGAATCAATTTATTGAATAGTGAAAAAGTCTTTTCTAAAATGACGTCTTGCATATGACTCATAGAAATAGTAGATAGAATAGCTAGAATCAAAATTTCACTGTTCTATCTACTATTGATTCTAGCTGGTCTAGAATCAATAGATTAGAATTCTAGAACCATATGCAAGACGTCACATACAAACTAGTGCTATTCTATTGATTCTATTAAAATCAAACAGAAAGTTTGATTCTAGATTCAAATAGATTTGAATCTATTTATTGAATAGTGAAAAAGTCTTTTCTAAAATGACGTCTTGCATATGACTCATAGAAATAGTAGATAGACTAGCTAGAATCAATAGATTAGAATTCTAGAACCATATGCAAGACGTCACATACGAACTAGTGCTATTCTATTGATTCTATTAGAATCAAACAGAAAGTTTGATTCTAGATTCAAATAAATTTGAATCTATTTATTGAATAGTGAAAAAGTCTTTTCTAAAATGACGTCTTGCATATGACTCATAGAAATAGTAGATAGACTAGCTAGAATCAAACTTTCACTGTTCTATCTACTATTGATTCTAGCTGGTCTAGAATCAACAGATTAGAATTCTAGAACCATATGCAAGACGTCACATACGAACTAGTACTATTCTATCGATTCTATTAGAATCAAACAGAAAGTTTGATTCTAGATTCAAATAGATTTGAATCTATTTATTAAATAGTGAAAAAGTCTTTTCTAAAATGACGTCTTGCATAAGACTCATAGAAATAGTAGATAGACTAGCTAGAATTAATAGATTAGAATTCTAGAACCATATGCAAGACGTCACATACGAACTAGTGCTATTCTATTGATTCTATTAGAATCAAACAGAAAGTTTGATTCTAGATTCAAATAGATTTGAATCTATTTATTGAATAGTGAAAAAGTCTTTTCTAAAATGACGTCTTGCATATGACTCATAGAAATAGTAGATAGACTAGCTAGAATCAAACTTTCACTGTTCTATCTACTATTGATTCTAGCGGGTCTAAAATCAATAGATTAGAATTCTAGAACCATATGCAAGACGTCACATACGAACTAGTGCTATTCTATTGATTCTATTAGAATCAAACAGAAAGTTTGATTCTAGATTCAAATAGATTTGAATCTATTTATTGAATAGTGAAAAAGTCTTTTCTAAAATGACGTCTTGCATATGCCTCATAGAAATAGTAGATAGACTAGCTAGAATCAAACTTTCACTGTTCTATCTACTATTGATTCTAGCTGGTCTAGAATCAATAGATTAGAATTCTAGAACCAAATGCAAGACGTCACATACGAACTAGTGCTATTCTATTGATTCTATTAGAATCAAACAGAAAGTTTGATTCTAGATTCAAATAGATTTGAATCTATTTATTTTAATAGTGAAAAAGTCTTTTCTAAAATGACGTCTTGCATATGACTCATAGAAATAGTAGATAGACTAGCTAGAATCAATAGATTAGAATTCTAGAACCATATGCAAGACGTCACATACGAACTAGTGCTATTCTATTGATTCTATTAGAATCAAACAGAAAGTTTGATTCTAGATTCAAATAGATTTGAATCTATTTATTGAATAGTGAAAAAGTCTTTTCTAAAATGACGTCTTGCATATGACTCATAGAAATAGTAGATAGACTAGCTAGAATCAAACTTTCACTGTTCTATCTACTATTGATTCTAGCTGGTCTAGAATCAATAGATTAGAATTCTAGAACCATATGCATGACGTCACATACGAACTAGTGCTATTCTATTGATTCTATTAGAATCAAACAGAAAGTTTGATTCTAGATTCAAATAGATTTGAATCTATTTATTGAATAGTGAAAAGTCTTTTCTAAAATGAAGTCTTGCATATGACTCATAGAAATAGTAGATAGACTAGCTAGAATCAATAGATTAGAATTCTAGAACCATATGCAAGACGTCACATACGAACTAGTGCTATTCTATTGATTCTATTAGAATCAAACAGAAAGTTTGATTCTAGATTCAAATAGATTTGAATCTATTTATTGAATAGTGAAAAAGTCTTTTCTAAAATGACGTCTTGCATATGACTCATAGAAATAGTAGATAGACTAGCTAGAATCAATAGATTAGAATTCTAGAACCATATGCAAGACGTCACATACGAACTAGTGCTATTCTATTGATTCTATTAGAATCAAACAGAAAGTTTGATTCTAGATTCAAATAGATTTGAATCTATTTATTGAATAGTGAAAAAGTCTTTTCTAAAATGACGTCTTGCATATGACTCATAGAAATAGTAGATAGACTAGCTAGAATCAAACTTTCACTGTTCTATCTACTATTGATTCTAGCTGGTCTAGAATCAATAGATTAGAATTCTAGAACCATATGCAAGACGTCACTTACGAACTAGTGCTATTCTATTGATTCTATTAGAATCAAACAGAAAGTTTGATTCTAGATTCAAATAGATTTGAATCTATTTATTGAATAGTGAAAAAGTCTTTTCTAAAATGACGTCTTGCATATGACTCATAGAAATAGTAGATAGACTAGCTAGAATCAATAGATTAGAATTCTAGAACCATATGCAAGACGTCACATACGAACTAGTGCTATTCTATTGATTCTATTAGAATCAAACAGAAAGTTTGATTCTAGATTCAAATAGATTTGAATCTATTTATTGAATAGTGAAAAAGTCTTTTCTAAAATGACGTCTTGCATATGACTCATAGAAATAGTAGATAGACTAGCTAGAATCAAACTTTCACTGTTCTATCTACTATTGATTCTAGCTGGTCTAGAATCAATAGATTAGAATTCTAGAACCATATGCAAGACGTCACATACGAACTAGTGCTATTCTATTGATTCTATTAGAATCAAACAGAAAGTTTGATTCTAGATTCAAATAGATTTGAATCTATTTATTGAATAGTGAAAAAGTCTTTTCTAAAATGACGTCTTGCATATGACTCATAGAAATAGTAGATAGACTAGCTAGAATCAATAGATTAGAATTCTAGAACCATATGCAAGACGTCACATACGAACTAGTGCTATTCTATTGATTCTATTAGAATCAAACAGAAAGTTTGATTCTAGATTCATGATTCTATTAGAATCAAACAGAAAGTTTGATTCTAGATTCAAATAGATTTGAATCTATTTATTGAATAGTGAAAAAGTCTTTTCTAAATGACGTCTTGCATATGACTCATAGAAATAGTAGATAGACTAGCTAGAATCAAACTTTCACTGTTCTATCTACTATTGATTCTAGCTGGTCTAGAATAAATAGATTAGAATTCTAGAACCATATGCAAGACGTCACATACGAACTAGTGCTATTCTATTGATTCTATTAGAATCAAACAGAAAGTTTGATTCTAGATTCAAATAGATTTGAATCTATTTATTGAATAGTGAAAAAGTCTTTTCTAAAATGACGTCTTGCATATGACTCATAGAAATAGTAGATAGACTAGCTAGAATCAAACTTTCACTGTTCTATCTACTATTGATTCTAGCTGGTCTAGAATCAATAGATTAGAATTCTAGAACCATATGCAAGACGTCACATACGAACTAGTGCTATTCTATTGATTCTATAGGAATCAAACAGAAAGTTTGATTCTAGATTCAAATAGATTTGAATCTATTTATTGAATAGTGAAAAAGTCTTTTCTAAAATGACGTCTTGCATATGACTCGTAGAAATAGTAGATAGACTAGCTAGAATCAATAGATTAGAATTCTAGAACCATATGCAAGACGTCACATACGAACTAGTGCTATTCTATTGATTCTATTAGAATCAAACAGAAAGTTTGATTCTAGATTCAAATAGATTTGAATCTATTTATTGAATAGTGAAAAAGTCTTTTCTAAAATGACTTCTTGCATATGACTCATAGAAATAGTAGATAGACTAGCTAGAATCAATAGATAAGAATTCTAGAACCATATGCAAGACGTCACATACGAACTAGTGCTATTCTATTGATTCTATTAGAATCAAACAGAAAGTTTGATTCTAGATTCAAATAGATTTGAATCTATTTATTGAATAGTGAAAAAGTCTTTTCTAAAATGGCGTCTTGCATATGACTCATAGAAATAGTAGATAGACTAGCTAGAATCAAACTTTCACTGTTCTATCTACTATTGATTCTAGCTGGTCTAGAATCAATAGATTAGAATTCTAGAACCATATGCAAGACGTCACATACGAACTAGTGCTATTCTATTGATTCTATTAGAATCAAACAGAAAGTTTGATTCTAGATTCAAATAGATTTGAATCTATTTATTGAATAGTGAAAAAGTCTTTTCTAAAATGACGTCTTGCATATGACTCATAGAAATAGTAGATAGACTAGCTAGAATCAATAGATTAGAATTCTAGAACCATATGCAAGACGTCACATACGAACTAGTGCTATTCTATTGATTCTATTAGAATCAAACAGAAAGTTTGATTCTAAATTCAAATAGATTTGAATCTATTTATTGAATAGTGAAAAAGTCTTTTCTAAAATGACGTCTTGCATATGACTCATAGAAATAGTAGATAGACTAGCTAGAATCAAACTTTCACTGTTCTATCTACTATTGATTCTAGCTGGTCTAGAATCAATAGATTAGAATTCTAGAACCATATGCAAGACGTCACATACGAACTAGTGCTATTCTATTGATTCTATTAGAATCAAACAGAAAGTTTGATTCTAGATTCAAATAGATTTGAATCTATTTATTGAATAGTGAAAAAGTCTTTTCTAAAATGACGTCTTGCATATGACTCATAGAAATAGTAGATAGACTAGCTAGAATCAATAGATTAGAATTCTAGAACCATATGCAAGACGTCACATACGAACTAGTGCTATTCTATTGATTCTATTAGAATCAAACAGAAAGTTTGATTCTAGATTCAAATAGATTTGAATCTATTTATTGAATAGTGAAAAAGTCTTTTCTAAAATGACGTCTTGCATATGACTCATAGAAATAGTAGATAGACTAGCTAGAATCAAACTTTCACTGTTCTATCTACTACTGATTCTAGCTGGTCTAGAATCAATAGATTAGAATTCTAGAACCATATGCAAGACTTCACATACGAACTAGTGCTATTCTATTGATTCTATTAGAATCAAACAGAAAGTTTGATTCTAGATTCAAATAGATTTGAATCTATTTATTGAATAGTGAAAAAGTCTTTTCTAAAATGACGTCTTGCATATGACTCATAGAAATAGTAGATAGACTAGCTAGAATCAAACTTTCACTGTTCTATCTACTATTGATTCTAGCTGGTCTAGAATCAATAGATTAGAATTCTAGAACCATATGCAAGACGTCACATACGAACTAGTGCTATTCTATTGATTCTATTAGAATCAAACAGAAAGTTTGATTCTAGATTCAAATAGATTTGAATCTATTTATTGAATAGTGAAAAAGTCTTTTCTAAAATGACGTCTTGCATATGACTCATAGAAATAGTAGATAGACTAGCTAGAATCAATAGATTAGAATTCTAGAGCCATATGCAAGACGTCACATACGAACTAGTGCTATTCTATTGATTCTCTTAGAATCAAACAGAAAGTTTGATTCTAGATTCAAATAGGTTTGAATCTATTTATTGAATAGTGAAAAAGTCTTTTCTAAAATGACGTCTGGCATATGACTCATAGAAATAGCAGATAGACTAGCTAGAATCAAACTTTCACTGTTCTATCTACTATTGATTCTAGCTGGTCTAGAATCAATAGATTAGAATTCTAGAACCATATGCAAGACGTCACATACGAGCTAGTGCTATTCTATTGATTCTATTAGAATCAAACAGAAAGTTTGATTCTAGATTCAAATAGATTTGAATCTATTTATTGAATAGTGAAAAAGTCTTTTCTAAAATGACGTCTTGCATATGACTCATAGAAATAGTAGATAGACTAGCTAGAATCAATAGATTAGAATTCCAGAACCATATGCAAGACGTCACATACGAACTAGTGCTATTATATTGATTCTATTAGAATCAAACAGAAAGTTTGATTCTAGATTCAAATAGATTTGAATCTATTTATTGAATAGTGAAAAAGTCTTTTCTAAAATGACGTCTTGCATATGACTCATAGAAATAGTAGATAGACTAGCTAGAATCAAACTTTCATTGTTCTATCTACTATTGATTCTAGCTGGTCTAGAATCAATAGATTAGAATTCTAGAACCATATGCAAGACGTCACATACGAACTAGTGCTATTCTATTGATTCTATTAGAATCAAACAGAAAGTTTGATTCTAGATTCAAATAGATTTGAATCTATTTATTGAATAGTGAAAAAGTCTTTTCTAAAATGACGTCTTGCATATGACTCATAGAAATAGTAGATAGACTAGCTAGAATCAATAGATTAGAATTCTAGAGCCATATGCAAGACGTCACATACGAACTAGTGCTATTCTATTGATTCTCTTAGAATCAAACAGAAAGTTTGATTCTAGATTCAAATAGATTTGAATCTATTTATTGAATAGTGAAAAAGTCTTTTCTAAAATGACGTCTGGCATATGACTCATAGAAATAGCAGATAGACTAGCTAGAATCAAACTTTCACTGTTCTATCTACTATTGATTATAGCTGGTCTAGAATCAATAGATTAGAATTCTAGAACCATATGCAAGACGTCACATACGAGCTAGTGCTATTCTATTGATTCTATTAGAATCAAACAGAAAGTTTGATTCTAGATTCAAATAGATTTGAATCTATTTATTGAATAGTGAAAAAGTCTTTTCTAAAATGACGTCTTGCATATGACTCATAGAAATAGTAGATAGACTAGCTAGAATCAATAGATTAGAATTCCAGAACCATATGCAAGACGTCACATACGAACTAGTGCTATTATATTGATTCTATTAGAATCAAACAGAAAGTTTGATTCTAGATTCAAATAGATTTGAATCTATTTATTGAATAGTGAAAAAGTCTTTTCTAAAATGACGTCTTGCATATGACTCATAGAAATAGTAGATAGACTAGCTAGAAATAAACTTTCATTGTTCTATCTACTATTGATTCTAGCTGGTCTAGAATCAATAGATTAGAATTCTAGAACCATATGCAAGACGTCACATACGAACTAGTGCTATTCTATTGATTCTATTAGAATCAAACAGAAAGTTTGATTCTAGATTCAAATAGATTTGAATCTATTTATTGAATAGTGAAAAAGTCTTTTCTAAAATGACGTCTTGCATATGACTCATAGAAATAGTAGATAGACTAGCTAGAATCAATAGATTAGAATTCTAGAACCATATGCAAGACGTCACATACGAACTAGTGTTATTCTATTGATTCTATTAGAATCAAACAGAAAGTTTGATTGTAGATTCAAATAGATTTGCATCTTTTTATTGAATAGTGAAAAAGTCTTTTCTAAAATGACGTCTTGCATATGACTCATAGAAATAGTAGATAGACTAGCTAGAATCAAACTTTCACTGTTCTATCTACTATTGATTCTAGCTGGTCTAGAATCAATAGATTAGAATTCTAGAACCATATGCAAGACGTCACATACGAACTAGTGCTATTCTATTGATTCTATTAGAATCAAACAGAAAGTTTGATTCTAGATTCAAATAGATTTGAATCTATTTATTGAATAGTGAAAAAGTCTTTTCTAAAATGACGTCTTGCATATGACTCATAGAAATAGTAGATAGACTAGCTATAATCAATAGATTAGAATTCTAGAACCATATGCAAGACGTCACATACGAACTAGTGCTATTCTATTGATTCTATTAGAATCAAACAGAAAGTTTGATTCTAGATTCAAATAGATTTGAATCTATTTATTGAATAGTGAAAAAGTCTTTTCTAAAATGACGTCTTGCATATGACTCATAGAAATAGTAGATAGACTAGCTAGAATCAAACTTTCACTGTTCTATCTAATATTGATTCTAGCTGGTCTAGAATCAATAGATTAGAATTCTAGAACCATATGCAAGACGTCACATACAAACTAGTGCTATTCTATTGATTCTATTAGAATCAAACAGAAAGTTTGATTCTAGATTCAAATAGATTTGAATCTATTTATTGAATAGTGAAAAAGTCTTTTCTAAAATGACGTCTTGCATATGACTCATAGAAATAGTAGATAGACTAGCTAGAATCAATAGATTAGAATTCTAGAACCATATGCAAGACGTCACATACGAACTAGTGCTATTCTATTGATTCTATTAGAATCAAACAGAAAGTTTGATTCTAGATTCAAATAGATTTGAATCTATTTATTGAATAGTGAAAAAGTCTTTTCTAAAATGACGTCTGGCATATGACTCATGGAAATAGCAGATAGACTAGCTAGAATCAAACTTTCACTGTTCTATCTACTATTGATTCTAGCTGGTGTAGAATCAATAGATTAGAATTCTAGAACCATATGCAAGACGTCACATACGAACCAGTGCTATTCTATTGATTCTATTAGAATCAAACAGAAAGTTTGATTCTAGATTCAAATAGATTTGAATCTATTTATTGAATAGTGAAAAAGTCTTTTCTAAAATGACGTCTTGCATATGACTCATAGAAATAGTAGATAGACTAGCTAGAATCAATAGATTAGAATTCTAGAACCATATGCAAGACGTCACATACGAACTAGTGCTATTCTATTGATTCTATTAGAATCAAACAGAAAGTTTGATTCTAGATTCAAATAGATTTGAATCTATTTATTGAATAGTGAAAAAGTCTTTTCTAAAATGACGTCTTGCATATGACTCATAGAAATAGTAGATAGACTAGCTAGAATCAAACTTTCACTGTTCTATCTACTATTGATTCTAGCTGGTCTAGAATAAATAGATTAGAATTCTAGAACCATATGCAAGACGTCACATACGAACTAGTGCTATTCTATTGATTCTATTAGAATCAAACAGAAAGTTTGATTCTAGATTCAAATAGATTTGAATCTATTTATTGAATAGTGAAAAAGTCTTTTCTAAAATGACGTCTTGCATATGACTCATAGAAATAGTAGATAGACTAGCTAGAATCAAACTTTCACTGTTCTATCTACTATTGATTCTAGCTGGTCTAGAATCAATAGATTAGAATTCTAGAACCATATGCAAGACGTCACATACGAACTAGTGCTATTCTATTGATTCTATAGGAATCAAACAGAAAGTTTGATTCTAGATTCAAATAGATTTGAATCTATTTATTGAATAGTGAAAAAGTCTTTTCTAAAATGACGTCTTGCATATGACTCGTAGAAATAGTAGATAGACTAGCTAGAATCAATAGATTAGAATTCTAGAACCATATGCAAGACGTCACATACGAACTAGTGCTATTCTATTGATTCTATTAGAATCAAACAGAAAGTTTGATTCTAGATTCAAATAGATTTGAATCTATTTATTGAATAGTGAAAAAGTCTTTTCTAAAATGACTTCTTGCATATGACTCATAGAAATAGTAGATAGACTAGCTAGAATCAATAGATAAGAATTCTAGAACCATATGCAAGACGTCACATACGAACTAGTGCTATTCTATTGATTCTATTAGAATCAAACAGAAAGTTTGATTCTAGATTCAAATAGATTTGAATCTATTTATTGAATAGTGAAAAAGTCTTTTCTAAAATGGCGTCTTGCATATGACTCATAGAAATAGTAGATAGACTAGCTAGAATCAAACTTTCACTGTTCTATCTACTATTGATTCTAGCTGGTCTAGAATCAATAGATTAGAATTCTAGAACCATATGCAAGACGTCACATACGAACTAGTGCTATTCTATTGATTCTATTAGAATCAAACAGAAAGTTTGATTCTAGATTCAAATAGATTTGAATCTATTTATTGAATAGTGAAAAAGTCTTTTCTAAAATGACGTCTTGCATATGACTCATAGAAATAGTAGATAGACTAGCTAGAATCAATAGATTAGAATTCTAGAACCATATGCAAGACGTCACATACGAACTAGTGCTATTCTATTGATTCTATTAGAATCAAACAGAAAGTTTGATTCTAAATTCAAATAGATTTGAATCTATTTATTGAATAGTGAAAAAGTCTTTTCTAAAATGACGTCTTGCATATGACTCATAGAAATAGTAGATAGACTAGCTAGAATCAAACTTTCACTGTTCTATCTACTATTGATTCTAGCTGGTCTAGAATCAATAGATTAGAATTCTAGAACCATATGCAAGACGTCACATACGAACTAGTGCTATTCTATTGATTCTATTAGAATCAAACAGAAAGTTTGATTCTAGATTCAAATAGATTTGAATCTATTTATTGAATAGTGAAAAAGTCTTTTCTAAAATGACGTCTTGCATATGACTCATAGAAATAGTAGATAGACTAGCTAGAATCAATAGATTAGAATTCTAGAACCATATGCAAGACGTCACATACGAACTAGTGCTATTCTATTGATTCTATTAGAATCAAACAGAAAGTTTGATTCTAGATTCAAATAGATTTGAATCTATTTATTGAATAGTGAAAAAGTCTTTTCTAAAATGACGTCTTGCATATGACTCATAGAAATAGTAGATAGACTAGCTAGAATCAAACTTTCACTGTTCTATCTACTACTGATTCTAGCTGGTCTAGAATCAATAGATTAGAATTCTAGAACCATATGCAAGACTTCACATACGAACTAGTGCTATTCTATTGATTCTATTAGAATCAAACAGAAAGTTTGATTCTAGATTCAAATAGATTTGAATCTATTTATTGAATAGTGAAAAAGTCTTTTCTAAAATGACGTCTTGCATATGACTCATAGAAATAGTAGATAGACTAGCTAGAATCAAACTTTCACTGTTCTATCTACTATTGATTCTAGCTGGTCTAGAATCAATAGATTAGAATTCTAGAACCATATGCAAGACGTCACATACGAACTAGTGCTATTCTATTGATTCTATTAGAATCAAACAGAAAGTTTGATTCTAGATTCAAATAGATTTGAATCTATTTATTGAATAGTGAAAAAGTCTTTTCTAAAATGACGTCTTGCATATGACTCATAGAAATAGTAGATAGACTAGCTAGAATCAATAGATTAGAATTCTAGAGCCATATGCAAGACGTCACATACGAACTAGTGCTATTCTATTGATTCTCTTAGAATCAAACAGAAAGTTTGATTCTAGATTCAAATAGGTTTGAATCTATTTATTGAATAGTGAAAAAGTCTTTTCTAAAATGACGTCTGGCATATGACTCATAGAAATAGCAGATAGACTAGCTAGAATCAAACTTTCACTGTTCTATCTACTATTGATTCTAGCTGGTCTAGAATCAATAGATTAGAATTCTAGAACCATATGCAAGACGTCACATACGAGCTAGTGCTATTCTATTGATTCTATTAGAATCAAACAGAAAGTTTGATTCTAGATTCAAATAGATTTGAATCTATTTATTGAATAGTGAAAAAGTCTTTTCTAAAATGACGTCTTGCATATGACTCATAGAAATAGTAGATAGACTAGCTAGAATCAATAGATTAGAATTCCAGAACCATATGCAAGACGTCACATACGAACTAGTGCTATTATATTGATTCTATTAGAATCAAACAGAAAGTTTGATTCTAGATTCAAATAGATTTGAATCTATTTATTGAATAGTGAAAAAGTCTTTTCTAAAATGACGTCTTGCATATGACTCATAGAAATAGTAGATAGACTAGCTAGAATCAAACTTTCATTGTTCTATCTACTATTGATTCTAGCTGGTCTAGAATCAATAGATTAGAATTCTAGAACCATATGCAAGACGTCACATACGAACTAGTGCTATTCTATTGATTCTATTAGAATCAAACAGAAAGTTTGATTCTAGATTCAAATAGATTTGAATCTATTTATTGAATAGTGAAAAAGTCTTTTCTAAAATGACGTCTTGCATATGACTCATAGAAATAGTAGATAGACTAGCTAGAATCAATAGATTAGAATTCTAGAGCCATATGCAAGACGTCACATACGAACTAGTGCTATTCTATTGATTCTCTTAGAATCAAACAGAAAGTTTGATTCTAGATTCAAATAGATTTGAATCTATTTATTGAATAGTGAAAAAGTCTTTTCTAAAATGACGTCTGGCATATGACTCATAGAAATAGCAGATAGACTAGCTAGAATCAAACTTTCACTGTTCTATCTACTATTGATTATAGCTGGTCTAGAATCAATAGATTAGAATTCTAGAACCATATGCAAGACGTCACATACGAGCTAGTGCTATTCTATTGATTCTATTAGAATCAAACAGAAAGTTTGATTCTAGATTCAAATAGATTTGAATCTATTTATTGAATAGTGAAAAAGTCTTTTCTAAAATGACGTCTTGCATATGACTCATAGAAATAGTAGATAGACTAGCTAGAATCAATAGATTAGAATTCCAGAACCATATGCAAGACGTCACATACGAACTAGTGCTATTATATTGATTCTATTAGAATCAAACAGAAAGTTTGATTCTAGATTCAAATAGATTTGAATCTATTTATTGAATAGTGAAAAAGTCTTTTCTAAAATGACGTCTTGCATATGACTCATAGAAATAGTAGATAGACTAGCTAGAAATAAACTTTCATTATTCTATCTACTATTGATTCTAGCTGGTCTAGAATCAATAGATTAGAATTCTAGAACCATATGCAAGACGTCACATACGAACTAGTGCTATTCTATTGATTCTATTAGAATCAAACAGAAAGTTTGATTCTAGATTCAAATAGATTTGAATCTATTTATTGAATAGTGAAAAAGTCTTTTCTAAAATGACGTCTTGCATATGACTCATAGAAATAGTAGATAGACTAGCTAGAATCAATAGATTAGAATTCTAGAACCATATGCAAGACGTCACATACGAACTAGTGTTATTCTATTGATTCTATTAGAATCAAACAGAAAGTTTGATTGTAGATTCAAATAGATTTGCATCTTTTTATTGAATAGTGAAAAAGTCTTTTCTAAAATGACGTCTTGCATATGACTCATAGAAATAGTAGATAGACTAGCTAGAATCAAACTTTCACTGTTCTATCTACTATTGATTCTAGCTGGTCTAGAATCAATAGATTAGAATTCTAGAACCATATGCAAGACGTCACATACGAACTAGTGCTATTCTATTGATTCTATTAGAATCAAACAGAAAGTTTGATTCTAGATTCAAATAGATTTGAATCTATTTATTGAATAGTGAAAAAGTCTTTTCTAAAATGACGTCTTGCATATGACTCATAGAAATAGTAGATAGACTAGCTATAATCAATAGATTAGAATTCTAGAACCATATGCAAGACGTCACATACGAACTAGTGCTATTCTATTGATTCTATTAGAATCAAACAGAAAGTTTGATTCTAGATTCAAATAGATTTGAATCTATTTATTGAATAGTGAAAAAGTCTTTTCTAAAATGACGTCTTGCATATGACTCATAGAAATAGTAGATAGACTAGCTAGAATCAAACTTTCACTGTTCTATCTAATATTGATTCTAGCTGGTCTAGAATCAATAGATTAGAATTCTAGAACCATATGCAAGACGTCACATACAAACTAGTGCTATTCTATTGATTCTATTAGAATCAAACAGAAAGTTTGATTCTAGATTCAAATAGATTTGAATCTATTTATTGAATAGTGAAAAAGTCTTTTCTAAAATGACGTCTTGCATATGACTCATAGAAATAGTAGATAGACTAGCTAGAATCAATAGATTAGAATTCTAGAACCATATGCAAGACGTCACATACGAACTAGTGCTATTCTATTGATTCTATTAGAATCAAACAGAAAGTTTGATTCTAGATTCAAATAGATTTGAATCTATTTATTGAATAGTGAAAAAGTCTTTTCTAAAATGACGTCTGGCATATGACTCATGGAAATAGCAGATAGACTAGCTAGAATCAAACTTTCACTGTTCTATCTACTATTGATTCTAGCTGGTGTAGAATCAATAGATTAGAATTCTAGAACCATATGCAAGACGTCACATACGAACCAGTGCTATTCTATTGATTCTATTAGAATCAAACAGAAAGTTTGATTCTAGATTCAAATAGATTTGAATCTATTTATTGAATAGTGAAAAAGTCTTTTCTAAAATGACGTCTTGCATATGACTCATAGAAATAGTAGATAGACTAGCTAGAATCAATAGATTAGAATTCTAGAACCATATGCAAGACGTCACATACGAACTAGTGCTATTCTATTGATTCTATTAGAATCAAACAGAAAGTTTGATTCTAGATTCAAATAGATTTGAATCTATTTATTGAATAGTGAAAAAGTCTTTTCTAAAATGACGTCTTGCATATGACTCATAGAAATAGTAGATAGACTAGCTAGAATCAAACTTTCACTGTTCTATCTACTATTGATTCTAGCTGGTCTAGAATCAATAGATTAGAATTCTAGAACCATATGCAAGACGTCACATACGAACTAGTGCTATTCTATTGATTCTATTAGAATCAAACAGAAAGTTTGATTCTAGATTCAAATAGATTTGAATCTATTTATTGAATAGTGAAAAAGTCCTTTCTAAAATGACGTCTTGCATATGACTCATAGAAATAGTAGATAGACTAGCTAGAATCAATAGATTAGAATTCTAGAACCATATGCAAGACGTCACATACGAACTAGTGCTATTCTATTGATTCTATTAGAATCAAACAGAAAGTTTGATTCTAGATTCAAATAGATTTGAATCTATTTATTGAATAGTGAAAAAGTCTTTTCTAAAATGACGTCTTGCATATGACTCATAGAAATAGTAGATAGACTAGCTAGAATCAAACTTTCACTGTTCTATCTACTATTGATTCTAGCTGGTCTAGAATCAATAGATTAGAATTCTAGAACCATATGCAAGACGTTACATACGAACTAGTGCTCTTCTATTGATTCTCTTAGAATCAAACAGAAAGTTTGATTCTAGATTCAAATAGATTTGAATCTATTTATTGAATAGTGAAAAAGTCTTTTCTAAAATGACGTCTTGCATATGACTCATAGAAATAGTAGATAGACTAGCTAAAATCAATAGATTAGAATTCTAGAACCATATGCAAGACGTCACATACGAACTATTGCTATTCTATTGATTCTATTAGAATCAAACAGAAAGTTTGATTCTAGATTCAAATAGATTTGAATCTATTTATTGAATAGTGAAAAAGTCTTTTCTAAAATGACGTCTTGCATATGACTCATAGAAATAGTAGATAGACTAGCTAGAATCAAACTTTCACTGTTTTATCTACTATTGATTCTAGCTGGTCTAAAATCAATAGATTAGAATTCTAGAACCATATGCAAGACGTCACATACGAACTAGTGCTATTCTATTGATTCTATTAGAATCAAACAGAAAGTTTGATTCTAGATTCAAATAGATTTGAATCTATTTATTGAATAGTGAAAAAGTCTTTTCTAAAATGACGTCTTGCATATGACTCATAGAAATAGTAGATAGACTAGCTAGAATCAATAGATTAGAATTCTAGAACCATATGCAAGACGTCACATACGAACTAGTGCTATTCTAATGATTCTATTAGAATCAAACAGAAAGTTTGATTCTAGATTCAAATAGATTTGAATCTATTTATTGAATAGTGAAAAAGTCTTTTCTAAAATGACGTCTTGCATATGACTCATAGAAATAGTAGATAGACTACCTAGAATCAAACTTTCACTGTTCTATCTACTATTGATTCTAGCTGGTCTAGAATCAATAGATTAGAATTCTAGAACCATATGCAAGACGTCACATACGAACTAGTGCTATTCTATTGATTCTATTAGAATCAAACAGAAAGTTTGATTCTAGATTCAAATAGATTTGAATATATTTATTGAATAGTGAAAAAGTCTTTTCTAAAATGACGTCTTGCATATGACTCATAGAAATAGTAGATAGACTAGCTAGAATCAATAGATTAGAATTCTAGAACCCTATGCAAGACGTCACATACGAACTAGTGCTATTCTATTGATTCTATTAGAATCAAACAGAAAGTTTGATTCTAGATTCAAATAGATTTGAATCTATTTATTGAATAGTGAAAAAGTCTTTTCTAAAATGACGTCTCGTATATGACTCATAGAAATAGTAGATAGACTAGCTAGAATCAAACTTTCACTGTTCTATCTACTATTGATTCTAGCTGGTCTAGATTCAATATATTAGAATTCTAGAACCATATGCAAGACGTCACATACGAACTAGTGCTATTCTATTGATTCTATTAGAATCAAACAGAAAGTTTGATTCTAGATTCAAATAGATTTGAATCTATTTATTGAATAGTGAAAAAGTCTTTTCTAAAATGACGTCTTGCATATGACTCATAGAAATAGTAGATAGACTAGCTAGAATCAATAGATTAGAATTCTAGAACCATATGCAAGACGTCACATACGAACTAGTGCTATTCTATTGATTCTATTAGAATCAAACAGAAAGTTTTATTCTAGATTCAAATAGATTTGAATCTATTTATTGAATAGTGAAAAAGTCTTTTCTAAAATGACGTCTTGCATATGACTCATAGAAATAGTAGATAGACTAGCTAGAATCAATAGATTAGAATTCTAGAACCATATGCAAGACGTCACATACGAACTAGTGCTATTCTATTGATTCTATTAGAATCAAACAGAAAGTTTGATTCTAGATTCAAATAGATTTGAATCTATTTATTGAATAGTGAAAAAGTCTTTTCTAAAATGACGTCTTGCATATGACTCATAGAAATAGTAGATAGACTAGCTAGAATCAAACTTTCACTGTTCTATCTACTATTGATTCTAGCTGGTCTAGAATCAATAGATTAGAATTCTAGAACCATATGCAAGACGTCACATACGAACTAGTGCTATTCTATTGATTCTATTAGAATCAAACAGAAAGTTTGATTCTAGATTCAAATAGATTTGAATCTATTTATTGAATAGTGAAAAAGTCTTTTCTAAAATGACGTCTTGCATATGACTCATAGAAATAGTAGATAGACTAGCTAGAATCAAACTTTCACTGTTCTATCTACTATTGATTCTAGCTGGTCTAGAATCAATAGATTAGAATTCTAGAACCATATGCAAGACGTCACATACGAACTAGTGCTATTCTATTGATTCTAATAGAATGAAACAGAAAGTTTGATTCTAGATTCAAAAAGATTTGAATCTATTTATTGAATAGTGAAAAAGTCTTTTCTAAAATGACGTCTTGCATATGACTCATAGAAATAGTAGATAGACTAGCTAGAATCAATAGATTAGAATTCTAGAACCATATGCAAGACTTCACATACGAACTAGTGCTATTCTATTGATTTTATTAAAATCAAACAGAAAGTTTGATTCTAGATTCAAATAGATTTGAATCTATTTATTGAATAGTGAAAAAGTCTTTTCTAAAATGACGTCTTGCATATGACTCATAGAAATAGTAGATAGACTAGCTAGAATCAATAGATTAGAATTCTAGAACCATATGCAAGACGTCACATACGAACTAGTGCTATTCTATTGATTCTATTAGAATCAAACAGAAAGTTTGATTCTAGATTCAAATAGATTTGAATCTATTTATTGAATAAAGTCTTTTCTAAAATGACGTCTTGCATATGACTCATAGAAATAGTAGATAGACTAGCTAGAATCAAACTTTCACTGTTCTATCTAATATTGATTCTAGCTGGTCTAGAATCAATAGATTAGAATTCTAGAACCATATGCAAGACGTCACATACGAACTAGTGCTATTCTATTGATTCTATTAGAATCAAACAGAAAGTTTGATTCTAGATTCAAATAGATTTGAATCTATTTATTGAATAGTGAAAAAGTCTTTTCTAAAATGACGTCTTGCATATGACTCATAGAAAT
>NW_027065868.1:0-20439 GCF_032884065.1 Artemia franciscana | reverse complement strand
AAAGACTTTTTCACTATTCAATAAATAGATATCAATAGTAGATAGAACAGTGAAAGTTTGATTCTAGCTAGTCTATCTACTATTTCTATGAGTCATATGCAAGACGTCATTTTAGAAAAGACTTTTTCACTATTCAATAAATAGATATCAATAGTAGATAGAACAGTGAAAGTTTGATTCTAGCTAGTCTATCTACTATTTCTATGAGTCATATGCAAGACGTCATTTTAGAAAAGACTTTTTCACTATTCAATAAATAGATATCAATAGTAGATAGAACAGTGAAAGTTTGATTCTAGCTAGTCTATCTACTATTTTATGAGTCCATATGCAAGACGTCATTTTAGAAAAGACTTTTTCACTATTCAATAAATTGATATCAATAGTAGATAGAACAGTGAAAGTTTGATTCTAGCTAGTCTATCTACTATTTCTATGAGTCATATGCAAGACGTCATTTTAGAAAAGACTTTTTCACTATTCAATAAATTGATATCAATAGTAGATAGAACAGTGAAAGTTTGATTCTAGCTAGTCTATCTACTATTTCTATGAGTCATATGCAAGACGTCATTTTAGAAAAGACTTTTTCACTATTCAATAAATAGATATCAATAGTAGATAGAACAGTGAAAGTTTGATTCTAGCTAGTCTATCTACTATTTCTATGAGTCATATGCAAGACGTCATTTTAGAAAAGACTTTTTCACTATTCAATAAATAGATATCAATAGTAGATAGAACAGTGAAAGTTTGATTCTAGCTAGTCTATCTACTATTTCTATGAGTCATATGCAAGACGTCATTTTAGAAAAGACTTTTTCACTATTCAATAAATAGATATCAATAGTAGATAGAACAGTGAAAGTTTGATTCTAGCTAGTCTATCTACTATTTCTATGAGTCATATGCAAGACGTCATTTTAGAAAAGACTTTTTCACTATTCAATAAATAGATATCAATAGTAGATAGAACAGTGAAAGTTTGATTCTAGCTAGTCTATCTACTATTTCTATGAGTCATATGCAAGACGTCATTTTAGAAAAGACTTTTTCACTATTCAATAAATAGATATCAATAGTAGATAGAACAGTGAAAGTTTGATTCTAGCTAGTCTATCTACTATTTCTATGAGTCATATGCAAGACGTCATTTTAGAAAAGACTTTTTCACTATTCAATAAATAGATATCAATAGTAGATAGAACAGTGAAAGTTTGATTCTAGCTAGTCTATCTACTATTTCTATGAGTCATATGCAAGACGTCATTTTAGAAAAGACTTTTTCACTATTCAATAAATAGATATCAATAGTAGATAGAACAGTGAAAGTTTGATTCTAGCTAGTCTATCTACTATTTCTATGAGTCATATGCAAGACGTCATTTTAGAAAAGACTTTTTCACTATTCAATAAATAGATATCAATAGTAGATAGAACAGTGAAAGTTTGATTCTAGCTAGTCTATCTACTATTTCTATGAGTCATATGCAAGACGTCATTTTAGAAAAGACTTTTTCACTATTCAATAAATAGATATCAATAGTAGATAGAACAGTGAAAGTTTGATTCTAGCTAGTCTATCTACTATTTCTATGAGTCATATGCAAGACGTCATTTTAGAAAGACTTTTTCACTATTCAATAAATAGATATCAATAGTAGATAGAACAGTGAAAGTTTGATTCTAGCTAGTCTATCTACTATTTCTATGAGTCATATGCAAGACGTCATTTTAGAAAAGACTTTTTCACTATTCAATAAATAGATATCAATAGTAGATAGAACAGTGAAAGTTTGATTCTAGCTAGTCTATCTACTATTTCTATGAGTCATATGCAAGACGTCATTTTAGAAAAGACTTTTTCACTATTCAATAAATAGATATCAATAGTAGATAGAACAGTGAAAGTTTGATTCTAGCTAGTCTATCTACTATTTCTATGAGTCATATGCAAGACGTCATTTTAGAAAAGACTTTTTCACTATTCAATAAATAGATATCAATAGTAGATAGAACAGTGAAAGTTTGATTCTAGCTAGTCTATCTACTATTTCTATGAGTCATATGCAAGACGTCATTTTAGAAAAGACTTTTTCACTATTCAATAAATAGATATCAATAGTAGATAGAACAGTGAAAGTTTGATTCTAGCTAGTCTATCTACTATTTCTATGAGTCATATGCAAGACGTCATTTTAGAAAAGACTTTTTCACTATTCAATAAATAGATATCAATAGTAGATAGAACAGTGAAAGTTTGATTCTAGCTAGTCTATCTACTATTTCTATGAGTCATATGCAAGACGTCATTTTAGAAAAGACTTTTTCACTATTCAATAAATAGATATCAATAGTAGATAGAACAGTGAAAGTTTGATTCTAGCTAGTCTATCTACTATTTCTATGAGTCATATGCAAGACGTCATTTTAGAAAAGACTTTTTCACTATTCAATAAATAGATATCAATAGTAGATAGAACAGTGAAAGTTTGATTCTAGCTAGTCTATCTACTATTTCTATGAGTCATATGCAAGACGTCATTTTAGAAAAGACTTTTTCACTATTCAATAAATAGATATCAATAGTAGATAGAACAGTGAAAGTTTGATTCTAGCTAGTCTATCTACTATTTCTATGAGTCATATGCAAGACGTCATTTTAGAAAAGACTTTTTCACTATTCAATAAATAGATATCAATAGTAGATAGAACAGTGAAAGTTTGATTCTAGCTAGTCTATCTACTATTTCTATGAGTCATATGCAAGACGTCATTTTAGAAAAGACTTTTTCACTATTCAATAAATAGATATCAATAGTAGATAGAACAGTGAAAGTTTGATTCTAGCTAGTCTATCTACTATTTCTATGAGTCATATGCAAGACGTCATTTTAGAAAAGACTTTTTCACTATTCAATAAATAGATATCAATAGTAGATAGAACAGTGAAAGTTTGATTCTAGCTAGTCTATCTACTATTTCTATGAGTCATATGCAAGACGTCATTTTAGAAAAGACTTTTTCACTATTCAATAAATAGATATCAATAGTAGATAGAACAGTGAAAGTTTGATTCTAGCTAGTCTATCTACTATTTCTATGAGTCATATGCAAGACGTCATTTTAGAAAAGACTTTTTCACTATTCAATAAATAGATATCAATAGTAGATAGAACAGTGAAAGTTTGATTCTAGCTAGTCTATCTACTATTTCTATGAGTCATATGCAAGACGTCATTTTAGAAAAGACTTTTTCACTATTCAATAAATAGATATCAATAGTAGATAGAACAGTGAAAGTTTGATTCTAGCTAGTCTATCTACTATTTCTATGAGTCATATGCAAGACGTCATTTTAGAAAAGACTTTTTCACTATTCAATAAATAGATATCAATAGTAGATAGAACAGTGAAAGTTTGATTCTAGCTAGTCTATCTACTATTTCTATGAGTCATATGCAAGACGTCATTTTAGAAAAGACTTTTTCACTATTCAATAAATAGATATCAATAGTAGATAGAACAGTGAAAGTTTGATTCTAGCTAGTCTATCTACTATTTCTATGAGTCATATGCAAGACGTCATTTTAGAAAAGACTTTTTCACTATTCAATAAATAGATATCAATAGTAGATAGAACAGTGAAAGTTTGATTCTAGCTAGTCTATCTACTATTTCTATGAGTCATATGCAAGACGTCATTTTAGAAAAGACTTTTTCACTATTCAATAAATAGATATCAATAGTAGATAGAACAGTGAAAGTTTGATTCTAGCTAGTCTATCTACTATTTCTATGAGTCATATGCAAGACGTCATTTTAGAAAAGACTTTTTCACTATTCAATAAATAGATATCAATAGTAGATAGAACAGTGAAAGTTTGATTCTAGCTAGTCTATCTACTATTTCTATGAGTCATATGCAAGACGTCATTTTAGAAAAGACTTTTTCACTATTCAATAAATAGATATCAATAGTAGATAGAACAGTGAAAGTTTGATTCTAGCTAGTCTATCTACTATTTCTATGAGTCATATGCAAGACGTCATTTTAGAAAAGACTTTTTCACTATTCAATAAATAGATATCAATAGTAGATAGAACAGTGAAAGTTTGATTCTAGCTAGTCTATCTACTATTTCTATGAGTCATATGCAAGACGTCATTTTAGAAAAGACTTTTTCACTATTCAATAAATAGATATCAATAGTAGATAGAACAGTGAAAGTTTGATTCTAGCTAGTCTATCTACTATTTCTATGAGTCATATGCAAGACGTCATTTTAGAAAAGACTTTTTCACTATTCAATAAATAGATATCAATAGTAGATAGAACAGTGAAAGTTTGATTCTAGCTAGTCTATCTACTATTTCTATGAGTCATATGCAAGACGTCATTTTAGAAAAGACTTTTTCACTATTCAATAAATAGATATCAATAGTAGATAGAACAGTGAAAGTTTGATTCTAGCTAGTCTATCTACTATTTCTATGAGTCATATGCAAGACGTCATTTTAGAAAAGACTTTTTCACTATTCAATAAATAGATATCAATAGTAGATAGAACAGTGAAAGTTTGATTCTAGCTAGTCTATCTACTATTTCTATGAGTCATATGCAAGACGTCATTTTAGAAAAGACTTTTTCACTATTCAATAAATAGATATCAATAGTAGATAGAACAGTGAAAGTTTGATTCTAGCTAGTCTATCTACTATTTCTATGAGTCATATGCAAGACGTCATTTTAGAAAAGACTTTTTCACTATTCAATAAATAGATATCAATAGTAGATAGAACAGTGAAAGTTTGATTCTAGCTAGTCTATCTACTATTTCTATGAGTCATATGCAAGACGTCATTTTAGAAAAGACTTTTTCACTATTCAATAAATAGATATCAATAGTAGATAGAACAGTGAAAGTTTGATTCTAGCTAGTCTATCTACTATTTCTATGAGTCATATGCAAGACGTCATTTTAGAAAAGACTTTTTCACTATTCAATAAATAGATATCAATAGTAGATAGAACAGTGAAAGTTTGATTCTAGCTAGTCTATCTACTATTTCTATGAGTCATATGCAAGACGTCATTTTAGAAAAGACTTTTTCACTATTCAATAAATAGATATCAATAGTAGATAGAACAGTGAAAGTTTGATTCTAGCTAGTCTATCTACTATTTCTATGAGTCATATGCAAGACGTCATTTTAGAAAAGACTTTTTCACTATTCAATAAATAGATATCAATAGTAGATAGAACAGTGAAAGTTTGATTCTAGCTAGTCTATCTACTATTTCTATGAGTCATATGCAAGACGTCATTTTAGAAAAGACTTTTTCACTATTCAATAAATAGATATCAATAGTAGATAGAACAGTGAAAGTTTGATTCTAGCTAGTCTATCTACTATTTCTATGAGTCATATGCAAGACGTCATTTTAGAAAAGACTTTTTCACTATTCAATAAATAGATATCAATAGTAGATAGAACAGTGAAAGTTTGATTCTAGCTAGTCTATCTACTATTTCTATGAGTCATATGCAAGACGTCATTTTAGAAAAGACTTTTTCACTATTCAATAAATAGATATCAATAGTAGATAGAACAGTGAAAGTTTGATTCTAGCTAGTCTATCTACTATTTCTATGAGTCATATGCAAGACGTCATTTTAGAAAAGACTTTTTCACTATTCAATAAATAGATATCAATAGTAGATAGAACAGTGAAAGTTTGATTCTAGCTAGTCTATCTACTATTTCTATGAGTCATATGCAAGACGTCATTTTAGAAAAGACTTTTTCACTATTCAATAAATAGATATCAATAGTAGATAGAACAGTGAAAGTTTGATTCTAGCTAGTCTATCTACTATTTCTATGAGTCATATGCAAGACGTCATTTTAGAAAAGACTTTTTCACTATTCAATAAATAGATATCAATAGTAGATAGAACAGTGAAAGTTTGATTCTAGCTAGTCTATCTACTATTTCTATGAGTCATATGCAAGACGTCATTTTAGAAAAGACTTTTTCACTATTCAATAAATAGATATCAATAGTAGATAGAACAGTGAAAGTTTGATTCTAGCTAGTCTATCTACTATTTCTATGAGTCATATGCAAGACGTCATTTTAGAAAAGACTTTTTCACTATTCAATAAATAGATATCAATAGTAGATAGAACAGTGAAAGTTTGATTCTAGCTAGTCTATCTACTATTTCTATGAGTCATATGCAAGACGTCATTTTAGAAAAGACTTTTTCACTATTCAATAAATAGATATCAATAGTAGATAGAACAGTGAAAGTTTGATTCTAGCTAGTCTATCTACTATTTCTATGAGTCATATGCAAGACGTCATTTTAGAAAAGACTTTTTCACTATTCAATAAATAGATATCAATAGTAGATAGAACAGTGAAAGTTTGATTCTAGCTAGTCTATCTACTATTTCTATGAGTCATATGCAAGACGTCATTTTAGAAAAGACTTTTTCACTATTCAATAAATAGATATCAATAGTAGATAGAACAGTGAAAGTTTGATTCTAGCTAGTCTATCTACTATTTCTATGAGTCATATGCAAGACGTCATTTTAGAAAAGACTTTTTCACTATTCAATAAATAGATATCAATAGTAGATAGAACAGTGAAAGTTTGATTCTAGCTAGTCTATCTACTATTTCTATGAGTCATATGCAAGACGTCATTTTAGAAAAGACTTTTTCACTATTCAATAAATAGATATCAATAGTAGATAGAACAGTGAAAGTTTGATTCTAGCTAGTCTATCTACTATTTCTATGAGTCATATGCAAGACGTCATTTTAGAAAAGACTTTTTCACTATTCAATAAATAGATATCAATAGTAGATAGAACAGTGAAAGTTTGATTCTAGCTAGTCTATCTACTATTTCTATGAGTCATATGCAAGACGTCATTTTAGAAAAGACTTTTTCACTATTCAATAAATAGATATCAATAGTAGATAGAACAGTGAAAGTTTGATTCTAGCTAGTCTATCTACTATTTCTATGAGTCATATGCAAGACGTCATTTTAGAAAAGGCTTTTTCACTATTCAATAAATAGATATCAATAGTAGATAGAACAGTGAAAGTTTGATTCTAGCTAGTCTATCTACTATTTCTATGAGTCATATGCAAGACGTCATTTTAGAAAAGACTTTTTCACTATTCAATAAATAGATATCAATAGTAGATAGAACAGTGAAAGTTTGATTCTAGCTAGTCTATCTACTATTTCTATGAGTCATATGCAAGACGTCATTTTAGAAAAGACTTTTTCACTATTCAATAAATAGATATCAATAGTAGATAGAACAGTGAAAGTTTGATTCTAGCTAGTCTATCTACTATTTCTATGAGTCATATGCAAGACGTCATTTTAGAAAAGACTTTTTCACTATTCAATAAATAGATATCAATAGTAGATAGAACAGTGAAAGTTTGATTCTAGCTAGTCTATCTACTATTTCTATGAGTCATATGCAAGACGTCATTTTAGAAAAGACTTTTTCACTATTCAATAAATAGATATCAATAGTAGATAGAACAGTGAAAGTTTGATTCTAGCTAGTCTATCTACTATTTCTATGAGTCATATGCAAGACGTCATTTTAGAAAAGACTTTTTCACTATTCAATAAATAGATATCAATAGTAGATAGAACAGTGAAAGTTTGATTCTAGCTAGTCTATCTACTATTTCTATGAGTCATATGCAAGACGTCATTTTAGAAAAGACTTTTTCACTATTCAATAAATAGATATCAATAGTAGATAGAACAGTGAAAGTTTGATTCTAGCTAGTCTATCTACTATTTCTATGAGTCATATGCAAGATGTCATTTTAGAAAAGACTTTTTCACTATTCAATAAATAGATATCAATAGTAGATAGAACAGTGAAAGTTTGATTCTAGCTAGTCTATCTACTATTTCTATGAGTCATATGCAAGACGTCATTTTAGAAAAGACTTTTTCACTATTCAATAAATAGATATCAATAGTAGATAGAACAGTGAAAGTTTGATTCTAGCTAGTCTATCTACTATTTCTATGAGTCATATGCAAGACGTCATTTTAGAAAAGACTTTTTCACTATTCAATAAATAGATATCAATAGTAGATAGAACAGTGAAAGTTTGATTCTAGCTAGTCTATCTACTATTTCTATGAGTCATATGCAAGACGTCATTTTAGAAAAGACTTTTTCACTATTCAATAAATAGATATCAATAGTAGATAGAACAGTGAAAGTTTGATTCTAGCTAGTCTATCTACTATTTCTATGAGTCATATGCAAGACGTCATTTTAGAAAAGACTTTTTCACTATTCAATAAATAGATATCAATAGTAGATAGAACAGTGAAAGTTTGATTCTAGCTAGTCTATCTACTATTTCTATGAGTCATATGCAAGACGTCATTTTAGAAAAGACTTTTTCACTATTCAATAAATAGATATCAATAGTAGATAGAACAGTGAAAGTTTGATTCTAGCTAGTCTATCTACTATTTCTATGAGTCATATGCAAGACGTCATTTTAGAAAAGACTTTTTCACTATTCAATAAATAGATATCAATAGTAGATAGAACAGTGAAAGTTTGATTCTAGCTAGTCTATCTACTATTTCTATGAGTCATATGCAAGACGTCATTTTAGAAAAGACTTTTTCACTATTCAATAAATAGATATCAATAGTAGATAGAACAGTGAAAGTTTGATTCTAGCTAGTCTATCTACTATTTCTATGAGTCATATGCAAGACGTCATTTTAGAAAAGACTTTTTCACTATTCAATAAATAGATATCAATAGTAGATAGAACAGTGAAAGTTTGATTCTAGCTAGTCTATCTACTATTTCTATGAGTCATATGCAAGACGTCATTTTAGAAAAGACTTTTTCACTATTCAATAAATAGATATCAATAGTAGATAGAACAGTGAAAGTTTGATTCTAGCTAGTCTATCTACTATTTCTATGAGTCATATGCAAGACGTCATTTTAGAAAAGACTTTTTCACTATTCAATAAATAGATATACATAGTAGATAGAACAGTGAAAGTTTGATTCTAGCTAGTCTATCTACTATTTCTATGAGTCATATGCAAGACGTCATTTTAGAAAAGACTTTTTCACTATTCAATAAATAGATATCAATAGTAGATAGAACAGTGAAAGATAGCTAGACTATATAGAACTAGCTAGAATCAAACTTTCACTGTTCTATCTACTATTGATATCTATTTATTGAATAGTGAAAAAGTCTTTTCTAAAATGACGTCTTGCATATGACTCATAGAAATAGTAGATAGACTAGCTAGAATCAAACTTTCACTGTTCTATCTACTATTGATATCTATTTATTGAATAGTGAAAAAGTCTTTTCTAAAATGACGTCTTGCATATGACTCATAGAAATAGTAGATAGACTAGCTAGAATCAAACTTTCACTGTTCTATCTACTATTGATATCTATTTATTGAATAGTGAAAAAGTCTTTTCTAAAATGACGTCTTGCATATGACTCATAGAAATAGTAGATAGACTAGCTAGAATCAAACTTTCACTGTTCTATCTACTATTGATATCTATTTATTGAATAGTGAAAAAGTCTTTTCTAAAATGACGTCTTGCATATGACTCATAGAAATAGTAGATAGACTAGCTAGAATCAAACTTTCACTGTTCTATCTACTATTGATATCTATTTATTGAATAGTGAAAAAGTCTTTTCTAAAATGACGTCTTGCATATGACTCATAGAAATAGTAGATAGACTAGCTAGAATCAAACTTTCACTGTTCTATCTACTATTGATATCTATTTATTGAATAGTGAAAAAGTCTTTTCTAAAATGACGTCTTGCATATGACTCATAGAAATAGTAGATAGACTAGCTAGAATCAAACTTTCACTGTTCTATCTACTATTGATATCTATTTATTGAATAGTGAAAAAGTCTTTTCTAAAATGACGTCTTGCATATGACTCATAGAAATAGTAGATAGACTAGCTAGAATCAAACTTTCACTGTTCTATCTACTATTGATATCTATTTATTGAATAGTGAAAAAGTCTTTTCTAAAATGACGTCTTGCATACGACTCATAGAAATAGTAGATAGACTAGCTAGAATCAAACTTTCACTGTTCTATCTACTATTGATATCTATTTATTGAATAGTGAAAAAGTCTTTTCTAAAATGACGTCTTGCATATGACTCATAGAAATAGTAGATAGACTAGCTAGAATCAAACTTTCACTGTTCTATCTACTATTGATATCTATTTATTGAATAGTGAAAAAGTCTTTTCTAAAATGACGTCTTGCATATGACTCATAGAAATAGTAGATAGACTAGCTAGAATCAAACTTTCACTGTTCTATCTACTATTGATATCTATTTATTGAATAGTGAAAAAGTCTTTTCTAAAATGACGTCTTGCATATGACTCATAGAAATAGTAGATAGACTAGCTAGAATCAAACTTTCACTGTTCTATCTACTATTGATATCTATTTATTGAATAGTGAAAAAGTCTTTTCTAAAATGACGTCTTGCATATGACTCATAGAAATAGTAGATAGACTAGCTAGAATCAAACTTTCACTGTTCTATCTACTATTGATATCTATTTATTGAATAGTGAAAAAGTCTTTTCTAAAATGACGTCTTGCATATGACTCATAGAAATAGTAGATAGACTAGCTAGAATCAAACTTTCACTGTTCTATCTACTATTGATATCTATTTATTGAATAGTGAAAAAGTCTTTTCTAAAATGACGTCTTGCATATGACTCATAGAAATAGTAGATAGACTAGCTAGAATCAAACTTTCACTGTTCTATCTACTATTGATATCTATTTATTGAATAGTGAAAAAGTCTTTTCTAAAATGACGTCTTGCATATGACTCATAGAAATAGTAGATAGACTAGCTAGAATCAAACTTTCACTGTTCTATCTACTATTGATATCTATTTATTGAATAGTGAAAAAGTCTTTTCTAAAATGACGTCTTGCATATGACTCATAGAAATAGTAGATAGACTAGCTAGAATCAAACTTTCACTGTTCTATCTACTATTGATATCTATTTATTGAATAGTGAAAAAGTCTTTTCTAAAATGACGTCTTGCATATGACTCATAGAAATAGTAGATAGACTAGCTAGAATCAAACTTTCACTGTTCTATCTACTATTGATATCTATTTATTGAATAGTGAAAAAGTCTTTTCTAAAATGACGTCTTGCATATGACTCATAGAAATAGTAGATAGACTAGCTAGAATCAAACTTTCACTGTTCTATCTACTATTGATATCTATTTATTGAATAGTGAAAAAGTCTTTTCTAAAATGACGTCTTGCATATGACTCATAGAAATAGTAGATAGACTAGCTAGAATCAAACTTTCACTGTTCTATCTACTATTGATATCTATTTATTGAATAGTGAAAAAGTCTTTTCTAAAATGACGTCTTGCATATGACTCATAGAAATAGTAGATAGACTAGCTAGAATCAAACTTTCACTGTTCTATCTACTATTGATATCTATTTATTGAATAGTGAAAAAGTCTTTTCTAAAATGACGTCTTGCATATGACTCATAGAAATAGTAGATAGACTAGCTAGAATCAAACTTTCACTGTTCTATCTACTATTGATATCTGTTTATTGAATAGTGAAAAAGTCTTTTCTAAAATGACGTCTTGCATATGACTCATAGAAATAGTAGATAGACTAGCTAGAATCAAACTTTCACTGTTCTATCTACTATTGATATCTATTTATTGAATAGTGAAAAAGTCTTTTCTAAAATGACGTCTTGCATATGACTCATAGAAATAGTAGATAGACTAGCTAGAATCAAACTTTCACTGTTCTATCTACTATTGATATCTATTTATTGAATAGTGAAAAAGTCTTTTCTATAATGACGTCTTGCATATGACTCATAGAAATAGTAGATAGACTAGCTAGAATCAAACTTTCACTGTTCTATCTACTATTGATATCTATTTATTGAATAGTGAAAAAGTCTTTTCTAAAATGACGTCTTGCATATGACTCATAGAAATAGTAGATAGA
This sequence comes from Artemia franciscana, assembly GCF_032884065.1. Lineage (NCBI taxonomy): Eukaryota > Metazoa > Arthropoda > Branchiopoda > Anostraca > Artemiidae > Artemia > Artemia franciscana. The sequence continues at coordinate 8,301 of NW_027065868.1, read as the reverse complement.
CTAGCTAGAATCAAACTTTCACTGTTCTATCTACTATTGATATCTATTTATTGAATAGTGAAAAAGTCTTTTCTAAAATGACGTCTTGCATATGACTCATAGAAATAGTAGATAGACTAGCTAGAATCAAACTTTCACTGTTCTATCTACTATTGATATCTATTTATTGAATAGTGAAAAAGTCTTTTCTAAAATGACGTCTTGCATATGACTCATAGAAATAGTAGATAGACTAGCTAGAATCAAACTTTCACTGTTCTATCTACTATTGATATCTATTTATTGAATAGTGAAAAAGTCTTTTCTAAAATGACGTCTTGCATATGACTCATAGAAATAGTAGATAGACTAGCTAGAATCAAACTTTCACTGTTCTATCTACTATTGATATCTATTTATTGAATAGTGAAAAAGTCTTTTCTAAAATGACGTCTTGCATATGACTCATAGAAATAGTAGATAGACTAGCTAGAATCAAACTTTCACTGTTCTATCTACTATTGATATCTATTTATTGAATAGTGAAAAAGTCTTTTCTAAAATGACGTCTTGCATATGACTCATAGAAATAGTAGATAGACTAGCTAGAATCAAACTTTCACTGCTCTATCTACTATTGATATCTATTTATTGAATAGTGAAAAAGTCTTTTCTAAAATGACGTCTTGCATATGACTCATAGAAATAGTAGATAGACTAGCTAGAATCAAACTTTCACTGTTCTATCTACTATTGATATCTATTTATTGAATAGTGAAAAAGTCTTTTCTAAAATGACGTCTTGCATATGACTCATAGAAATAGTAGATAGACTAGCTAGAATCAAACTTTCACTGTTCTATCTACTATTGATATCTATTTATTGAATAGTGAAAAAGTCTTTTCTAAAATGACGTCTTGCATATGACTCATAGAAATAGTAGATAGACTAGCTAGAATCAAACTTTCACTGTTCTATCTACTATTGATATCTATTTATTGAATAGTGAAAAAGTCTTTTCTAAAATGACGTCTTGCATATGACTCATAGAAATAGTAGATAGACTAGCTAGAATCAAACTTTCACTGTTCTATCTACTATTGATATCTATTTATTGAATAGTGAAAAAGTCTTTTCTAAAATGACGTCTTGCATATGACTCATAGAAATAGTAGATAGACTAGCTAGAATCAAACTTTCACTGTTCTATCTACTATTGATATCTATTTATTGAATAGTGAAAAAGTCTTTTCTAAAATGACGTCTTGCATATGACTCATAGAAATAGTAGATAGACTAGCTAGAATCAAACTTTCACTGTTCTATCTACTATTGATATCTATTTATTGAATAGTGAAAAAGTCTTTTCTAAAATGACGTCTTGCATATGACTCATAGAAATAGTAGATAGACTAGCTAGAATCAAACTTTCACTGTTCTATCTACTATTGATATCTATTTATTGAATAGTGAAAAAGTCTTTTCTAAAATGACGTCTTGCATATGACTCATAGAAATAGTAGATAGACTAGCTAGAATCAAACTTTCACTGTTCTATCTACTATTGATATCTATTTATTGAATAGTGAAAAAGTCTTTTCTAAAATGACATCTTGCATATGACTCATAGAAATAGTAGATAGACTAGCTAGAATCAAACTTTCACTGTTCTATCTACTATTGATATCTATTTATTGAATAGTGAAAAAGTCTTTTCTAAAATGACGTCTTGCATATGACTCATAGAAATAGTAGATAGATAAGCTAGAATCAAACTTTCACTGTTCTATCTACTATTGATATCTATTTATTGAATAGTTAAAAAGTCTTTTCTAAAATGACGTCTTGAATATGACTCATAGAAATAGTAGATAGACTAGCTAGAATCAAACTTTCACTGTTCTATCTACTATTGATATCTATTTATTGAATAGTGAAAAAGTCTTTTCTAAAATGACGTCTTGCATATGACTCATAGAAATAGTAGATAGACTAGCTAGAATCAAACTTTCACTGTTCTATCTACTATTGATATCTATTTATTGAATAGTGAAAAAGTCTTTTCTAAAATGATGTCTTGCATATGACTCATAGAAATAGTAGATAGACTAGCTAGAATCAAACTTTCACTGTTCTATCTACTATTGATATCTATTTATTGAATAGTGAAAAAGTCTTTTCCAAAATGACGTCTTGCATATGACTCATAGAAATAGTAGATAGACTAGCTATAATCAAACTTTCACTGTTCTATCTACTATTGATATCTATTTATTGAATAGTGAAAAAGTCTTTTCTAAAATGACGTCTTGCATATGACTCATAGAAATAGTAGATAGACTAGCTTGAATCAAACTTTCACAGTTCTATCTACTATTGATATCTATTTATTGAATAGTGAAAAAGTCTTTTCTAAAATGACGTCTTGCATATGACTCATAGAAATAGTGGATAGACTAGCTAGAATCAAACTTTCACTGTTCTATCTACTATTGATATCTATTTATTGAATAGTGAAAAAGTCTTTTCTAAAATGACGTCTTGCATATGACTCATAGAAATAGTAGATAGACTAGCTAGAATCAAACTTTCACTGTTCTATCTACTATTGATATCTATTTATTGAATAGTGAAAAAGTCTTTTCTAAAATGACGTCTTGCATATGACTCATAGAAATAGTAGATAGACTAGCTAGAATCAAACTTTCACTGTTCTATCTACTATTGATATCTATTTATTGAATAGTGAAAAAGTCTTTTCTAAAATGACGTCTTGCATATGACTCATAGAAATAGTAGATAGACTAGCTAGAATCGAACTTTCACTGTTCTATCTACTATTGATATCTATTTATTGAATAGTGAAAAAGTCTTTTCTAAAATGACGTCTTGCATATGACTCATAGAAATAGTAGATAGACTAGCTAGAATCAAACTTTCACTGTTCTATCTACTATTGATATCTATTTATTGAATAGTGAAAAAGTCTTTTCTAAAATGACGTCTTGCATATGACTCATAGAAATAGTAGATAGACTAGCTAGAATCAAACTTTCACTGTTCTATCTACTATTGATATCTATTTATTGAATAGTGAAAAAGTCTTTTCTAAAATGACGTCTTGCATATGACTCATAGAAATAGTAGATAGACTAGCTAGAATCAAACTTTCACTGTTCTATCTACTATTGATATCTATTTATTGAATAGTGAAAAAGTCTTTTCTAAAATGACGTCTTGCATATGACTCATAGAAATAGTAGATAGACTAGCTAGAATCAAACTTTCACTGTTCTATCTACTATTGATATCTATTTATTGAATAGTGAAAAAGTCTTTTCTAAAATGACGTCTTGCATATGACTCATAGAAATAGTAGATAGACTAGCTAGAATCAAACTTTCACTGTTCTATCTACTATTGATATCTATTTATTGAATAGTGAAAAAGTCTTTTCTAAAATGACGTCTTGCATATGACTCATAGAAATAGTAGATAGACTAGCTAGAATCAAACTTTCACTGTTCTATCTACTATTGATATCTATTTATTGAATAGTGAAAAAGTCTTTTCTAAAATGACGTCTTGCATATGACTCATAGAAATAGTAGATAGACTAGCTAGAATCAAACTTTCACTGTTCTATCTACTATTGATATCTATTTATTGAATAGTGAAAAAGTCTTTTCTAAAATGACGTCTTGCATATGACTCATAGAAATAGTAGATAGACTAGCTAGAATCAAACTTTCACTGTTCTATCTACTATTGATATCTATTTATTGAATAGTGAAAAAGTCTTTTCTAAAATGACGTCTTGCATATGACTCATAGAAATAGTAGATAGACTAGCTAGAATCAAACTTTCACTGTTCTATCTACTATTGATATCTATTTATTGAATAGTGAAAAAGTCTTTTCTAAAATGACGTCTTGCATATGACTCATAGAAATAGTAGATAGACTAGCTAGAATCAAACTTTCACTGTTCTATCTACTATTGATATCTATTTATTGAATAGTGAAAAAGTCTTTTCTAAAATGACGTCTTGCATATGACTCATAGAAATAGTAGATAGACTAGCTAGAATCAAACTTTCACTGTTCTATCTACTATTGATATCTATTTATTGAATAGTGAAAAAGTCTTTTCTAAAATGACGTCTTGCATATGACTCATAGAAATAGTAGATAGACTAGCTAGAATCAAACTTTCACTGTTCTATCTACTATTGATATCTATTTATTGAATAGTGAAAAAGTCTTTTCTAAAATGACGTCTTGCATATGACTCATAGAAATAGTAGATAGACTAGCTAGAATCAAACTTTCACTGTTCTATCTACTATTGATATCTATTTATTGAATAGTGAAAAAGTCTTTTCTAAAATGACGTCTTGCATATGACTCATAGAAATAGTAGATAGACTAGCTAGAATCAAACTTTCACTGTTCTATCTACTATTGATATCTATTTATTGAATAGTGAAAAAGTCTTTTCTAAAATGACGTCTTGCATATGACTCATAGAAATAGTAGATAGACTAGCTAGAATCAAACTTTCACTGTTCTATCTACTATTGATATCTATTTATTGAATAGTGAAAAAGTCTTTTCTAAAATGACGTCTTGCATATGACTCATAGAAATAGTAGATAGACTAGCTAGAATCAAACTTTCACTGTTCTATCTACTATTGATATCTATTTATTGAATAGTGAAAAAGTCTTTTCTAAAATGACGTCTTGCATATGACTCATAGAAATAGTAGATAGACTAGCTAGAATCAAACTTTCACTGTTCTATCTACTATTGATATCTATTTATTGAATAGTGAAAAAGTCTTTTCTAAAATGACGTCTTGCATATGACTCATAGAAATAGTAGATAGACTAGCTAGAATCAAACTTTCACTGTTCTATCTACTATTGATATCTATTTATTGAATAGTGAAAAAGTCTTTTCTAAAATGACGTCTTGCATATGACTCATAGAAATAGTAGATAGACTAGCTAGAATCAAACTTTCACTGTTCTATCTACTATTGATATCTATTTATTGAATAGTGAAAAAGTCTTTTCTAAAATGACGTCTTGCATATGACTCATAGAAATAGTAGATAGACTAGCTAGAATCAAACTTTCACTGTTCTATCTACTATTGATATCTATTTATTGAATAGTGAAAAAGTCTTTTCTAAAATGACGTCTTGCATATGACTCATAGAAATAGTAGATAGACTAGCTAGAATCAAACTTTCACTGTTCTATCTACTATTGATATCTATTTATTGAATAGTGAAAAAGTCTTTTCTAAAATGACGTCTTGCATATGACTCATAGAAATAGTAGATAGACTAGCTAGAATCAAACTTTCACTGTTCTATCTACTATTGATATCTATTTATTGAATAGTGAAAAAGTCTTTTCTAAAATGACGTCTTGCATATGACTCATAGAAATAGTAGATAGACTAGCTAGAATCAAACTTTCACTGTTCTATCTACTATTGATTTCTATTTATTGAATAGGGAAAAAGTCTTTTCTAAAATGACGTCTTGCATATGACTCATATAAATAGTAGATAGACTAGCTAGAATCAAACTTTCACTGTTCTATCTACTATTGATATCTATTTATTGAATAGTGAAAAAGTCTTTTCTAAAATGACGTCTTGCATATGACTCATAGAAATAGTAGATAGACTAGCTAGAATCAAACTTTCACTGTTCTATCTACTATTGATATCTATTTATTGAATAGTGAAAAAGTCTTTTCTAAAATGACGTCTTGCATATGACTCATAGAAATAGTAGATAGACTAGCTAGAATCAAACTTTCACTGTTCTATCTACTATTGATATCTATTTATTGAATAGTGAAAAAGTCTTTTCTAAAATGACGTCTTGCATATGACTCATAGAAATAGTAGATAGACTAGCTAGAATCAAACTTTCACTGTTCTATCTACTATTGATATCTATTTATTGAATAGTGAAAAAGTCTTTTCTAAAATGACGTCTTGCATATGACTCATAGAAATAGTAGATAGACTAGCTAGAATCAAACTTTCACTGTTCTATCTACTATTGATATCTATTTATTGAATAGTGAAAAAGTCTTTTCTAAAATGACGTCTTGCATATGACTCATAGAAATAGTAGATAGACTAGCTAGAATCAAACTTTCACTGTTCTATCTACTATTGATATCTATTTATTGAATAGTGAAAAAGTCTTTTCTAAAATGACGTCTTGCATATGACTCATAGAAATAGTAGATAGACTAGCTAGAATCAAACTTTCACTGTTCTATCTACTATTGATATCTATTTATTGAATAGTGAAAAAGTCTTTTCTAAAATGACGTCTTGCATATGACTCATAGAAATAGTAGATAGACTAGCTAGAATCAAACTTTCACTGTTCTATCTACTATTGATATCTATTTATTGAATAGTGAAAAAGTCTTTTCTAAAATGACGTCTTGCATATGACTCATAGAAATAGTAGATAGACTAGCTAGAATCAAACTTTCACTGTTCTATCTACTATTGATATCTATTTATTGAATAGTGAAAAAGTCTTTTCTAAAATGACGTCTTGCATATGACTCATAGAAATAGTAGATAGACTAGCTAGAATCAAACTTTCACTGTTCTATCTACTATTGATATCTATTTATTGAATAGTGAAAAAGTCTTTTCTAAAATGACGTCTTGCATATGACTCATAGAAATAGTAGATAGACTAGCTAGAATCAAACTTTCACTGTTCTATCTACTATTGATATCTATTTATTGAATAGTGAAAAAGTCTTTTCTAAAATGACGTCTTGCATATGACTCATAGAAATAGTAGATAGACTAGCTAGAATCAAACTTTCACTGTTCTATCTACTATTGATATCTATTTATTGAATAGTGAAAAAGTCTTTTCTAAAATGACGTCTTGCATATGACTCATAGAAATAGTAGATAGACTAGCTAGAATCAAACTTTCACTGTTCTATCTACTATTGATATCTATTTATTGAATAGTGAAAAAGTCTTTTCTAAAATGACGTCTTGCATATGACTCATAGAAATAGTAGATAGACTAGCTAGAATCAAACTTTCACTGTTCTATCTACTATTGATATCTATTTATTGAATAGTGAAAAAGTCTTTTCTAAAATGACGTCTTGCATATGACTCATAGAAATAGTAGATAGACTAGCTAGAATCAAACTTTCACTGTTCTATCTACTATTGATATCTATTTATTGAATAGTGAAAAAGTCTTTTCTAAAATGACGTCTTGCATATGACTCATAGAAATAGTAGATAGACTAGCTAGAATCAAACTTTCACTGTTCTATCTACTATTGATATCTATTTATTGAATAGTGAAAAAGTCTTTTCTAAAATGACGTCTTGCATATGACTCATAGAAATAGTAGATAGACTAGCTAGAATCAAACTTTCACTGTTCTATCTACTATTGATATCTATTTATTGAATAGTGAAAAAGTCTTTTCTAAAATGACGTCTTGCATATGACTCATAGAAATAGTAGATAGACTAGCTAGAATCAAACTTTCACTGTTCTATCTACTATTGATATCTATTTATTGAATAGTGAAAAAGTCTTTTCTAAAATGACGTCTTGCATATGACTCATAGAAATAGTAGATAGACTAGCTAGAATCAAACTTTCACTGTTCTATCTACTATTGATATCTATTTATTGAATAGTGAAAAAGTCTTTTCTAAAATGACGTCTTGCATATGACTCATAGAAATAGTAGATAGACTAGCTAGAATCAAACTTTCACTGTTCTATCTACTATTGATATCTATTTATTGAATAGTGAAAAAGTCTTTTCTAAAATGACGTCTTGCATATGACTCATAGAAATAGTAGATAGACTAGCTAGAATCAAACTTTCACTGTTCTATCTACTATTGAATTCTATTTATTGAATAGTGAAAAAGTCTTTTCTAAAATGACGTCTTGCATATGACTCATAGAAATAGTAGATAGACTAGCTAGAATCAAACTTTCACTGTTCTATCTACTATTGATATCTATTTATTGAATAGTGAAAAAGTCTTTTCTAAAATGACGTCTTGCATATGACTCATAGAAATAGTAGATAGACTAGCTAGAATCAAACTTTCACTGTTCTATCTACTATTGATATCTATTTATTGAATAGTGAAAAAGTCTTTTCTAAAATGACGTCTTGCATATGACTCATAGAATAGTAGATAGACTAGCTAGAATCAAACTTTCACTGTTCTATCTACTATTGATATCTATTTATTGAATAGTGAAAAAG
>NW_027065867.1:0-20441 GCF_032884065.1 Artemia franciscana | reverse complement strand
CATGGTAAAGAATGTGATTAAAGGCTCTTTTCCTATTTCAAAAGTTTTAGTTTTTGGGGGTAATATCTACGTCTGTGGAAAAAATAAAGATATTAGACTATTTTCTGATTTCAAATGGTAAAGACTGTGATTAAAGGCTCTTTTCCTATTTCAAAAGCTTTAGTTTTCGGGGGTAATAGCTACGTCCGTGGAAAAAATGAAGATATTAGACTATTTTATGATTGCGCATGGTAAAGAATGTGATTAAAGGCTCTTTTCCTATTTCAGATTAAAGGCTCTTTTCCTATTTCAAAAGTTTTAGTTTTCGGGGGATTTAGCTACGTCCATGGAAAAAATGAAGATATTAGACTATTTTATGATTGCAAATGGTAAAGAATGTGATTAAAGGCTCTTTTCCTATTTTAAAAGTTTTAGTTTTCGGGGGTAATAGCTACGTCTTTGGAAAAAATGAAGATATTAGACTATTTTATGATTGCAAACGGTAAAGAATCTGATTAAAGGCTCTTTTCCTATTTCAAAAGTTATAGTTTTCGGGGGTAATAGCTGCGTCCGTGGAAAAAAATTAAGATATTAGACTATTTTATGATTGCACATGGTAAAGAATGTGATTAAAGGCTCTTTTCCTATTTCAAAAGTTTTAGTTTTCGAGGGTAATAGCTATGTCTGGGGAAAAATGAAGATATTAGACTATTTTATGACTGCACATGGTAAAGAATGTGATTAAAGGCTCTTTTCCTATTTCAAAAGATTTACTTTTCGAGGGTAATAGCTTCGTCCGTGGAAAAAATGAAGATATTAAGCTATTTCATGATTGCACATGGTAAAGAATGTGATTAAAGGCTCTTTTCCTATTTCAAAAGTTTTAGTTTTCTGGGGTAATAGCTACGTCCGTGGAAAAAATGAAGATATTAAACTATTTCATGATTTCACCTGGTAAAGAATGTGATTAAAGGCTCTTTTCCTATTGAAAAAAGTTTTAGTTTTCGGGGGTAATAGCTACGTCCGTGGAAAAAATGAAGATATTAGACTATTTTATGATTGCATATGGTAAAGAATGTGATTAAAGGCTCTTTTCCTATTTCAAAAGATTTAGTTTTCGAGGGTAATAGCTTCGTCCGTGGAAAAAATGAAGATATTAAGCTATTTCATGATTACACATGGTAAAGAATGTGATTAAAGGCTCTTTTCCTATTTCAAAAGTTTTTGTTTTTGGGGGTAATAGCTTTGTCCGTGGAAAAAATGAAGATATTAAGCTATTTCATGATTGCACATGATAAAGAATGTGATTAAAGGCTCTTTTCCTATTTCAAAATTTAAGTTTTCGGGGGTAATAAGTACGTCCGTGGAAAAAAATTAAGATATTAGACTATCTTATGATTGCACATGGTAAAGAATGTGATTAAAGGCTCTTTTCCTATTTCAGATTAAAGGCTCTTTTCCTATGCCAAAAGTTTTAGTTTTCGGGGGTAATAGCTACGTCCGTTCAAAAAATGAAGATATTAGACTATTTTATGATTGCATATGGTAAAGAATGTGATTAAAGGCTCTTTTCATATTTCAAAAGTTTTAGTTTTCGGGGGTAATAGCTTCGTCCGTGGAAAAAATGAATATATTAAACTATTTCATGATTGCACATGGTAAAGAATGTGATTAAAGGCTCTTTTCCTATTTCAAAAGTTTTAGTTTTTGGGGTTAATAGCTACGTCCGTGGAAAAAATGAAGATATTAGACTATTTTATGATTGCACATGGTAAAGAATGTGATTAAAGGCTCTTTTCCTATTTCAAATTAAAGGCTCTTTTCCTACTTCAAAAGTTTTAGTTTTCGGGGGAAATAGCTACGTCCGTGGAAAAAAGGAAGATATTAGACTATTTTATGATTGCAAATGGTAAAGAATGTGATTAAAGGCTCTTTTCCTATTTCAAAAGTTGTAGTTTTCGGGGGTAATAGCTTCGTCCGTGGAAAAAATTAAGATATTAAGCTATTTCATGATTGCACATGGTAAAGAATGTGATTAAAGACTCTTTTCCTATTTCAAAAGTTTTAGTTTTCGGGGGTAATAGCTTCGTCCGTGGAAAGAGTGAAAATATTAAAATATTTCATGATTGCACATGATAAAGAATGTGATTAAAGGCTCTTTTTCTATTTCAAAAATTTTAGTTTTCGGGGGTAATAAGTACGTCCGTGGAAAAAAATGAAGATATTAGACTATCTTATGATTGCATATGGTAAAGAATCTGATTAAAGGCTCTTTTCCTATTTCAAAAGTTTTAGTTTTCGGGGGTAATAGCTACGTCTGTGGAAAAAATGAAGATATTAGACTATTTTATGATTGCGCATGGTAAAGAATGTGATTAAAGGCTCTTTTCCTATTACAAAAGTTTTAGTTTTCGGGGGTAATAGCTACGTCTGTGGAAAAAATGAAGATATTAGACTATTTTTTGATTGCACTTGGTAAAGAATGTGATTAAAGGCTCTTTTCCTATTTCAAAAGTTTTAGTTTTCGGGGGTAATAGCTACGTCCGTGGAAAAAATGAAGATATTAAGCTATTTCATGATTGCACATGGTAAAGAATGTGATTAAAGGCTCTTTTCCTATTTCAAAAAGTTTAGTTTTCGGGGGTAATAGCTGTCTGGGGAAAAAATGAAGATATTAAAATATTTCATGATTGAACATGATAAAGAATGTGATTAAAGGCTCTTTTCCTTTTTCAAAAATTTTAGTTTTCGGGGGTAATAAGTACGTCCGTGGAAAAAAATGAAGATATTAGACTATCTTATGATTGCACATGGTAAAGAATGTGATTAAAGGCTCGTTTCCTATTTCAAAAGTTTTAGTTTTCGGGGCAATAGCTACGTCCGTGGAAAAAAATGAAGATATTAGACTATTTCATGATTGCACATGGTAAAGAATGTGATTAAAGGCTCTTTTCCTATTTCAAAAGTTTTAGTTTTCGAGGGTAATAGCCAAGTCCGTGGAAAAAATGAAGATATTAGACTATTTTATGATTGAACATGGTAAAGAATGTGATTAAAGGCTCTTTTCCTATTTCAAAAGTTTTAGTTTTCGGGGGTAATAGCTAGGTTCGTAGAAAAAATGAAGATATTAGACAATTTTATGATTGCACATGGTAAAGAATGTGATTAAAGGCTCTTTTTCTATTTCAAAAGTTTTAGTTTCCGGGGGTAATAGCTACGTCCGTGGAAAAAATGAAGATTTTAGACTATTTTATGATTGCACATGGTAAAGAATGTGATTAAAGGCTCTTTTCCTATTTCAAAAGTTGTAGTTTTCGGGGGTAATAGCTACGTCCGTGGAAAAAATGAAGATATTAGACTATTTTATGATTTCACATGGTAAAGAATGTGATTAAAGGCTCTTTTCCTATTTCAAAAGTTTTAGTTTTCGGGGGTAATAGCTACGTTCGTGGAAAAAATGAAGATATTAGACTATTTTATGATTGCACAGGGTAAAGAATATGATTAAAGGCTCTTTTCCTATTTCAAAAGTTTTAGTTTTTGGGGGTAATATCTACGTCTGTGGAAAAAAATAAGATATTAGACTATTTTCTGATTTCAAATGGTAAAGAATGTGATTAAAGGCTCTTTTCCTATTTCAAAAGCTTTAGTTTTCGGGGGTAATAGCTACGTCCGTGGAAAAAATGAAGATATTAGACTATTTTATGATTGCGCATGGTAAAGAATGTGATTAAAGGCTCTTTTCCTATTTCAAAAGTTTTAGTTTTCGAGGGTAATAGCTATGTCCTTGGAAAAAAATTAAGAAATTAGACTATTTTATGATTCCACATGGTAAATAATGTGATTAAAGGCTCTTTTCCTATTTCAAAAGTTTTAGTTTTCGGGGGTAATAGCTACGTCCGTGGAAAAAATGAAGATATTAGACTATTTTATGATTGCTCATGGTAAAGAATGTGATTAAAGGCTCTTTTCCTATTTCAAAAGTTTTAGTTTTCGGGGGTAATAGCTACGTCTGTGGAAAAAATGAAGATATTAGACTATTTTATGATTGCGCATGGTAAAGATTGTGATTAAAGGCTCTTTTCCTATTTCAAAAGTTTTAGTTTTCGGGGGTAATAGCTAAGTCCTTAGAAACAAATGAAGATATTAGACTATTTTATGATTGCACATGGTAAAGAATGTGATTAAAGGCTCTTTTCCTATTTCAAAAGTTTAGTTTTTGGGGGTATAGGCTACGTCCATGGAAAAAATGAAGATATTAGACTATTTTTATGATTGCACATGGTAAAGAATGTGATTAAAGGCTCGTTTCCTATTTCAAAAGTTTTAGTTTTCGGGGGTAATAGCTACGTCCGTGGAAAAAATGAAGATATTAGAATATGTTATGATTGCAAATGCTAAAGAATGTAATTAAAGGCTCTTTTCCTTTTTCAAAAGTTTTAGTTTTTGGGGGCAATAGCTACGTCCGTGGAAAAAAAATGAAGATATTAGACTATTTTTATGATTGCACATGGTAAAGAATGTGATTAAAGGCTCGTTTCCTATTTCAAAAGTTTTAGTTTTCGGGGGTAATAGCTACGTCCGTGGAAAAAATGAAGATATTAGAATATGTTATGATTGCAAATGCTAAAGAATGTAATTAAAGGCTCTTTTCCTATTTCAAAAGTTTTAGTTTTTGGGGGTAATAGCTACGTCCGTGGAAAAAATGAAGATATTAGAATATTTTATGATTGCAAATGCTAAAGAATGTGATTAAAGGCTCTTTTCCTATTTCAAAAGTTTTAGTTTTCGGGGGTAATAGCTACGTCCGTGGAAAAAAATGAAGATATTAGACTATTTTATGATTGCACATGGTAAAGAATGTGATTAAAGGCTCTTTTCCTATTTCAAAAGTTTTAGTTTTCGAGGGTAATAGCTATGTCTGTGGAAAAAATGAAGATATTAGACTATTTTATGATTGCACATGGTAAAGAATGTGATTAAAGGCTCTTTTCATATTTCAAAAGTTTTAGTTTTCGGGGGTAATAGCTTCATCCGTGCAAGAAATGAAGATATTAAACTATTTCATGATTGCACATGGTAAAGAATGTGATTAAAGGCTCTTTTCCTATTTCAAAAGTTTTAGTTTTCGGGGGTAATAGCTACGTCCGTGGAAAAAATGAAGATATTAGACTATTTTATGATTGCATATGGTAAAGAATGTGATTAAAGGCTCTTTTCCTATTTCAGATTAAAGGCTCTTTTCCTATTTCAAAAGTTTTAGTTTTCGGGGGATTTAGCTACGTCCATGGAAAAAATGAAGATATTAGACTATTTTATGATTGCAAATGGTAAAGAATGTGATTAAAGGCTCTTTTCCTATTTCAAAAGTTTTAGTTTTCGGGGGTAATAGCTACGTCTTTGGAAAAAATTAAGATATTAGACTATTTTATGATTGCAAACGGTAAAGAATGTGATTAAAGGCTCTTTTCCTATTTCAAAAGTTTTAGTTTTCTGGGTTAATAGCTACGTCCGTGGAAAAAATGAAGATATTAAACTATTTCATGATTTCACCTGGTAAAGAATGTGATTAAAGGCTCTTTTCCTATTGAAAAAAGTTTTAGTTTTCGGGGGTAATAGCTATGTCCGTGGAAAAAATGAAGATATTAGACTATTTTATGATTGCATATGGTAAAGAATGTGATTAAAGGCTCTTTTCCTATTTCAAAAGATTTAGTTTTCGAGGGTAATAGCCTCGTCCGTGGAAAAAATGAAGATATTAAGCTATTTCATGATTGCACATGGTAAAGAATGTGATTAAAGGCTCTTTTCCTATTTCAAAAGTTTTTGTTTTCGGGGGTAATAGCTTCGTCCGTGGAAAAAATGAAGATATTAAGCTATTTCATGATTGCACATGATAAAGAATGTGATTAAAGGCTCTTTTCCTATTTCAAAAATTTAAGTTTTCGGGGGTAATAAGTACGTCCGTGGAAAAAAATGAAGATATTAGACTATCTTATGATTGCACATGGTAAAGAATGTGATTAAAGGCTCTTTTCCTATTTCAGATTAAAGGCTCTTTTCCTATGCCAAAAGTTTTAGTTCTCGGGGGTAATAGCTACGTCCGTTCAAAAAATGAAGATATTAGACTATTTTATGATTGCATATGGTAAAGAATGTGATTAAAGGCTCTTTTCATATTTCAAAAGTTTTAGTTTTCGGGGGTAATAGCTTCGTCCGTGGAAAAAATGAATATATTAAACTATTTCATGATTGCACATGGTAAAGAATGTGATTAAAGGCTCTTTTGCTATTTCAAAAGTTTTAGTTTTTGGGGTTAATAGCTACGTCCGTGGAAAAAAATTAAGATATTAGACTATGTTATGATTGCACATGGTAAAGAATGTGATTAAAGGCTCTTTTCCTATTTCAAATTAAAGGCTCTTTTCCTACTTCAAAAGTTTTAGTTTTCGGGGGAAATAGCTACGTCCGTGGAAAAAAGGAAGATATTAGACTATTTTATGATTGCAAATGGTAAAGAATGTGATTAAAGGCTCTTTTCTATTTCAAAAGTTTTAGTTTTCGGGGGTAATAGCTATGTCTTTGGAAAAAATGAAGATATTAGACTATTTTATGATTGCAAACGGTAAAGAATGTGATTAATGGCTATTTTCCTATTTCAAAAGTTTTAGTTTTCGGGGGTAATAGCTATGTCTGGGGAAAAAATAAAGATATTAGACTATTTTATAATTGCACATGGTAAAGAATGTGATTAAAGGCTCTTTTCCTATTTCAAAAGTTTTAGTTTTCAAGGGTAATAGCTATGTCTGGGGAGAAAATGAAGATATTAGACTATTTTATGATTGCACATGGTAAAGAATGTGATTAAAGGCTCTTTTCCTATTTCAAAAGATTTAGTTTTCGAGGGTAATAGCTTCGTCCGTGGAAAAAATTAAGATATTAAGCTATTTCATGATTGCACATGGTAAAGAATGTGATTAAAGACTCTTTTCCTATTTCAAAAGTTTTAGTTTTCGGGGGTAATAGCTTCGTCCGTGGAAAGAGTGAAAATATTAAAATATTTCATGATTGCACATGATAAAGAATGTGATTAAAGGCTCTTTTTCTATTTCAAAAATTTTAGTTTTCGGGGGTAATAAGTACGTCCGTGGAAAAAAATGAAGATATTAGACTATCTTATGATTGCATATGGTAAAGAATCTGATTAAAGGCTCTTTTCATATTTCAAAAGTTTTAGTTTTCGGGGGTAATACCTACGTCTGTGGAAAAAATGAAGATATTAGACTATTTTATGATTGCGCATGGTAAAGAATGTGATTAAAGGCTCTTTTCCTATTACAAAAGTTTTAGTTTTCGGGGGTAATAGCTACGTCTGTGGAAAAAATGTAGATATTAGACTATTTTATGATTGCACATGGTAAAGAATATGATTAAAGGCTCTTTTCCTATTTCAAAAGTTTTATTTTCGGGGGTAATAGCTTCGTCCGTGGAAAAAATGAAGATATTAAACTATTTCATGATTGCACATGGTAAAGAATGTGATTAAAGGCTCTTTTCCTATTTCAAAAGTTTTAGTTTTCGAGGGTAATAGCTGTCTGGGGAAAAAATGAAGATATTAGACTATTTTGTGATTGCACATGGTAAAGAATGTGATTAAAGGCTCTTTTCCTATTTCAAAAGTTTTAGTTTTCAGGGGCAATAGCTACGTCCGTGGAAAAAATGAAGATATTAGACTATTTTATGATTGCACATGGTAAAGAATGTGATTAAAAGCTCTTTTCCTATTTCAAAAGTTTTAGTTTTCGAGGGTAATAGCTATGTCCTTGGAAAAAAATTAAGAAATTAGACTATTTTATGATTCCAAATGGTAAAGAATGTGATTAAAGGCTCTTTTCCTATTTCAAAAGTTTTAGTTTTCGGGGGTAATAGCTACGTCCGTGGAAAAAATGAAGATATTAGACTATTTTATGATTGCACATGGTAAAGAATTTGATTAAAAGCTCTTTTCCTATTTCTAAAGTTTTAGTTTTCGGGGGTAATAGCTAGTGATTAAAGGCTCTTTTCCTCTCTTTTCCTATTTCAAAAGTTTTAGTTTTCGGGGGTAATAGCTACGTCCTTGGAAAAAATGAAGATATTAGACTATTTTATGATTGCAAACGGTAAAGAATGTGATTAAAGGCTCTTTTCCTATTTCAGAAGTTTTAGTTTTCGGGGGCAATAGCTACGTTCGTGGAAAAAAATGAAGATATTAGACTATTTTATGATTGCACATGGTTAAGAATGTGATTAAAGGCTCTTTTCCTATTTCAAAAGTTTTAGTTTTCGTGGGTAATAGCTATATCTGGGGAAAAAAATGAAGATATTAGACTATTTTATGATTGCACATGCTAAAGAATGTGATTACAGGCTCTTTTCCTATTTCAAAAGATTTAGTTTTCAAGGCTAATAGCTTCGTCCGTGGAAAAAATGAAGATATTAAGCTATTTCATGATTGCACATGGTAAAGAATGTGATTAAAGGCTCTTTTCCTATTTCAAAAGTTTTATTTTTCGGGGGTATTAGATTCGTCCGTGGAAAAAATGAATATATTAAAATATTTCATGATTGCATATGATAAAGAATGTGATTAAAGGCTCTTTTCCTATTTCAAAAATTTTAGTTTTCGGAGGTAATAAGTACCTCTGTGGAAAAAACATGAAGATATTAGACTATTTTATGATTGCATATGGTAAAGAATGTGATTAAAGGCTCTTTTCCTATTTCAAAAGATTTAGTTTTCGAGGGTAATAGCTTCGTCTGTAGAAAAAATAAACATATTAAAGACTAGTGGAAAAAATGAAGATATTAGACTATTTTATGATTGCATATGGTAAAGAATGTGATTTAAGGCTCTTTTCCTATTTCAAAAGTTTTAGTTTTCGGGGGTAATAGCTAAGTCCTTGGAAAAAATGAAGATATTAGACTATCTTATGATTGCACATGGTAAAGAATGTGATTAAAGGCTCTTTTTCTATTTCAAAAGTTTTAGTTTTCGGGGGTAATAGCTACGTCCGTGGAAAAAATGAAGATTTTAGACTATTTTATGATTGCAAATGGTAAATAATGTGATTAAAGGCTCTTTTCCTATTTCAAAAGTTTTAGTTTTCGGGGGTAATAGCTACGTCCGTGGAAAAAATGAACATATTAAACTATTTCATGATTGCACATGGTAAAGAATGTGATTAAACGCTCTTTTCCTATTTCAAAAGTTTTAGTTTTCGAGGGTAATAGCTACGTCTGTGGAAAAAATGAAGATATTAGACTATTTTATGATTGCACATGGTTAAAAAAGTGACTAAAGGCTCTTTTTCTATTTCAAAAGTTTTAGTTTTCGGGGGTAATAGCTACGTCTATGGAAAAAATGAACATATTAGACTATTTTAAAATTGCGCATGGTAAAGAATGTGATTAAAGGCTCCTTTCCTATTTCAAAAGTTTTAGTTTTCGGGGGTAATAGCTACGTCTGTGGAAAAATGAAGATATTAAATTATTTCATGATTGTACATGGTAAAGAATGTTATTAAAGGCTCTTTTCCTATTTCAAAAGTTTTAGTTTTCGGGGGTACTAGCTACGTCTGTGGAAGAAATGAAGATATTAAATTATTTCATGATTGCACATGGTAAAGAATGTGATTAAAGGCTCTTTTCCTATTTCAAAAGTTTTAGTTTTCGGGGGTAATAGCTTTTTCCGTGGAAAAAATGAAGATATTAAACTATTTCATGATTGCACATGGTAAAAAATGTGATTAAAGGATCTTTTCCTATTTCAAAAGTGCTAGTTTTCGGGGGTAATAGCTACGTCCGTGGAAAAAATTAAGATATTAGACTATTTTATGATTGCACATGGTAAAGAATGTGATTAAAGGCTCTTTTTCTATTTCAAAAGTGCTAGTTTTCGGGGGTAATAGCTACATCCGTGGAAAAAAATGAAGATATTAGAATATGTTATGATTGCACATGGTAAAGAATGTGGTTAAAGGCTCTTTTCCTATTTCAAAAGTCTTAGTTTTCGGGGGTAATAGCTAAGTCCTTGAAAAAAATGAAGATATTAGATTATTTTATGAATGCAAACAGTAAAGAATGTGATTAAAGGCTCTTTTCCTATTTCAAAAGTTTTAGTTTTCGGGGGCAATAGCTACGTCCGTGGAAAAAAATGAAGATATTAGACTATTTTATGATTGCACATGGTAAAGAATGTGATTAAAGGCTCTTTTCCTATTTCAAAAGTTTTAGTTTTCGAGGGTAATAACTATGTCTGGGGAAAAAATTAAGATATTAGACTATTTTATGATTGCACATGGTAAAGAATGTGATTAAAGGCTCTTTTCCTATTTCAAAAGATTTAGTTTTCGGGGGTAATAGCTTCGTCCGTGGAAAAAATGAAGATATTAAAATATTTCATGATTGCACATGATAAAGAATGTGATTAAAGGCTCTTTTCCTATTTCAAAAATTTTAGTTTTCAGGGGTAATAAGTACGTCCGTCGAAAAAAATGAAGATATTAGACTATCTTATGATTGCACATGGTAAAGAATGTGATTAAAGGCTCTTTTCTTATTTCAAAAGTTTTAGTTTTCGGGGGTAATAGCTACGTCTGTGGAAAAAAGGAAGATATTAGACTATTTTATGATTGCACATAGTAAAGAATGTGATTAAAGGCTCTTTTCCTATTTCAAAAGTTTTAGTTTTCGGGGAAAATAGCTACGTCCGTGGAAAAAATGAAGATATTAGACTATTTTATGATTGCACATGGTAAAGAATGTGATTAAAGGCTCTTTTCCTATTTCAAAAGTTTTAGTTTTCGGGAATAATAGCTACGTTCATGGAAATATTGAAGATTTTAGACTATTTTATGATTGCACATGGTAAAGAATGGGATTAAATGCTCTTTTCCTATTTCAAAAGTCTTAGTTTTCGGGGGTAATAGCTACGTCCGTGGAAAAAATGAAGATATTAGACTATTTTATGATTGTACATGGTAAAGAATGTGATTAAAGGCTCTTTTCCTATTTCAAAAGTCTTAGTTTTCGGGGGTAACAGCTACTCCGTGGAAAAAATGAAGATATTAGACTATTTTATGATTGCAGATGGTAAAGAATGTGATTAAAGGCTCTTTTCCTATTTAATAAGTCTTAGTTTTCGGGGGTAATAGCTACGTCCGTGGAAAAAATGAAGATATTAGACTATTTTATCATTGCACATGGTAAAGAATGTGATAAAAGGCTCTTTTCCTATTTCAAAAGTTTTAGTTTTCGGGGGTAATAGCTACGTCCGTGGAAAAAATGAAGATATTAGACTATTTTATGATTCCACATGGTAAAGAATGTGATTAAAGGCTCTTTTCCTATTTCAAAAGTTTTAGTTTTCGGGGGTAATAGCTACGCCTGTGGAAAAAATGAAGATATTAGACTATTTTATAATTGCACATGGTAAAGAATGTGATTAAAGGCTCTTTTTCTATTTCAAAAGTTTTCGTTTTGGGGGGTAATAGCTACGTCTGTGGAAAAAATGAAGATATTAGACTATTTTATGATTGCACATGGTAAAGAATGTGATTAAAGGCTCTTTTCCTATTTCAAAAGTTTTAGTTTTCGGGGACAATAGCTACCTCCGTGGAAAAAATGAAGATATTAGACTATTTTATGACTGCACATGGTAAAGAATGTGATTAAAGGCTCTTTTCCTATTTCAAAAGTTTTAGTTTTCGGGGGTAATAGCTAAGTCCTTGGAAAAAATGAAGATATTAGACTATCTTATGATTGCACATGGTAAAGAATGTGATTAAAGGCTCTTTTTCTATTTCAAAAGTTTTAGTTTTCGGGGGTAATAGCTACGTCCGTGGAAAAAATGAAGATTTTAGACTATTTTATGATTGCAAATGGTAAAGAATGTGATTAAAGGCTCTTTTCCTATTTCAAAAGTTTTAGTTTTCGGGGGTAATAGCTACGTCCGTGGAAAAAATGAACATATTAAACTATTTCATGATTGCACATGGTAAAGAATGTGATTAAACGCTCTTTTCCTATTTCAAAAGTTTTAGTTTTCGAGGGTAATAGCTACGTCTGTGGAAAAAATGAAGATATTAGACTATTTTATGATTGCACATGGTTAAAAAAGTGACTAAAGGCTCTTTTTCTATTTCAAAAGTTTTAGTTTTCGGGGGTAATAGCTACGTCTATGGAAAAAATGAACATATTAGACTATTTTATGATTGCGCATGGTAAAGAATGTGATTAAAGGCTCCTTTCCTATTTCAAAAGTTTTAGTTTTCGGGGGTAATAGCTACGTCTGTGGAAAAATGAAGATATTAAATTATTTCATGATTGTACATGGTAAAGAATGTTATTAAAGGCTCTTTTCCTATTTCAAAAGTTTTAGTTTTCGGGGGTACTAGCTACGTCTGTGGAAGAAATGAAGATATTAAATTATTTCATGATTGCACATGGTAAAGAATGTGATTAAAGGCTCTTTTCCTATTTCAAAAGTTTTAGTTTTCGGGGGTAATAGCTTTTTCCGTGGAAAAAAATGAAGATATTAAACTATTTCATGATTGCACATGGTAAAAAATGTGATTAAAGGATCTTTTCCTATTTCAAAAGTGCTAGTTTTCGGGGGTAATAGCTACGTCCGTGGAAAAAATGAAGATATTAGACTATTTTATGATTGCACATGGTAAAGAATGTGATTAAAGGCTCTTTTTCTATTTCAAAAGTGCTAGTTTTCGGGGGTAATAGCTACATCCGTGGAAAAAAATGAAGATATTAGAATATGTTATGATTGCACATGGTAAAGAATGTGGTTAAAGGCTCTTTTCCTATTTCAAAAGTCTTAGTTTTCGGGGGTAATAGCTAAGTCCTTGAAAAAAATGAAGATATTAGATTATTTTATGATTGCAAACGGTAAAGAATGTGATTAAAGGCTCTTTTCCTATTTCAAAAGTTTTAGTTTTCGGGGGCAATAGCTACGTCCGTGGAAAAAAATGAAGATATTAGACTATTTTATGATTGCACATGGTAAAGAATGTGATTAAAGGCTCTTTTCCTATTTCAAAAGTTTTAGTTTTCGAGGGTAATAACTATGTCTGGGGAAAAAATGAAGATATTAGACTATTTTATGATTGCACATGGTAAAGAATGTGATTAAAGGCTCTTTTCCTATTTCAAAAGATTTAGTTTTCGGGGGTAATAGCTTCGTCCGTGGAAAAAATGGAGATATTAAGCTATTTCATGATTGCACATGGTAAAGAATGTGATTAAAGGCTCTTTTCCTATTTCAAAAAATTTAGTTTTCGGGGGTAATAGCTTCGTCCGTGGAAAAAATGAAGATATTAAAATATTTCATGATTGCACATGATAAAGAATGTGATTAAAGGCTCTTTTCCTATTTCAAAAATTTTAGTTTTCAGGGGTAATAAGTACGTCCGTCGAAAAAAATGAAGATATTAGACTATCTTATGATTGCACATGGTAAAGAATGTGATTAAAGGCTCTTTTCTTATTTCAAAAGTTTTAGTTTTCGGGGGTAATAGCTACGTCCGTGGAAAAAATGAAGATATTAGACTATTTTATGACTGCACATGGTAAAGAATGTGATTAAAGGCTCTTTTCCTATTTCAAAAGTTTTAGTTTTCGGGGGTAATAGCTAAGTCCTTGGAAAAAATGAAGATATTAGACTATCTTATGATTGCACATGGTAAAGAATGTGATTAAAGGCTCTTTTTCTATTTCAAAAGTTTTAGTTTTCGGGGGTAATAGCTACGTCCGTGGAAAAAATGAAGATTTTAGACTATTTTATGATTGCAAATGGTAAAGAATGTGATTAAAGGCTCTTTTCCTATTTCAAAAGTTTTAGTTTTCGGGGGTAATAGCTACGTCCGTGGAAAAAATGAACATATTAAACTATTTCATGATTGCACATGGTAAAGAATGTGATTAAACGCTCTTTTCCTATTTCAAAAGTTTTAGTTTTCGAGGGTAATAGCTACGTCTGTGGAAAAAATGAAGATATTAGACTATTTTATGATTGCACATGGTTAAAAAAGTGACTAAAGGCTCTTTTTCTATTTCAAAAGTTTTAGTTTTCGGGGGTAATAGCTACGTCTATGGAAAAAATGAACATATTAGACTATTTTATGATTGCGCATGGTAAAGAATGTGATTAAAGGCTCCTTTCCTATTTCAAAAGTTTTAGTTTTCGGGGGTAATAGCTACGTCTGTGGAAAAATGAAGATATTAAATTATTTCATGATTGTACATGGTAAAGAATGTTATTAAAGGCTCTTTTCCTATTTCAAAAGTTTTAGTTTTCGGGGGTACTAGCTACGTCTGTGGAAGAAATGAAGATATTAAATTATTTCATGATTGCACATGGTAAAGAATGTGATTAAAGGCTCTTTTCCTATTTCAAAAGTTTTAGTTTTCGGGGGTAATAGCTTTTTCCGTGGAAAAAATGAAGGTATTAAACTATTTCATGATTGCACATGGTAAAAAATGTGATTAAAGGATCTTTTCCTATTTCAAAAGTGCTAGTTTTCGGGGGTAATAGCTACGTCCGTGGAAAAAATGAAGATATTAGACTATTTTATGATTGCACATGGTAAAGAATGTGATTAAAGGCTCTTTTTCTATTTCAAAAGTGCTAGTTTTCGGGGGTAATAGCTACATCCGTGGAAAAAAATGAAGATATTAGAATATGTTATGATTGCACATGGTAAAGAATGTGGTTAAAGGCTCTTTTCCTATTTCAAAAGTCTTAGTTTTCGGGGGTAATAGCTAAGTCCTTGAAAAAAATGAAGATATTAGATTATTTTATGATTGCAAACGGTAAAGAATGTGATTAAAGGCTCTTTTCCTATTTCAAAAGTTTTAGTTTTCGGGGGCAATAGCTACGTCCGTGGAAAAAAATGAAGATATTAGACTATTTTATGATTGCACATGGTAAAGAATGTGATTAAAGGCTCTTTTCCTATTTCAAAAGTTTTAGTTTTCGAGGGTAATAACTATGTCTGGGGAAAAAATGAAGATATTAGACTATTTTATGATTGCACATGGTAAAGAATGTGATTAAAGGCTCTTTTCCTATTTCAAAAGATTTAGTTTTCGGGGGTAATAAGTACGTCCGTCGAAAAAAATGAAGATATTAGACTATCTTATGATTGCACATGGTAAAGAATGTGATTAAAGGCTCTTTTCCTATTTCAAAAGTTTTAGTTTTCGAGGGTAATAACTATGTCTGGGGAAAAAATGAAGATATTAGACTATTTTATGATTGCACATGGTAAAGAATGTGATTAAAGGCTCTTTTCCTATTTCAAAAATTTTAGTTTTCAGGGGTAATAAGTACGTCCGTCGAAAAAAATGAAGATATTAGACTATCTTATGATTGCACATGGTAAAGAATGTGATTAAAGGCTCTTTTCTTATTTCAAAAGTTTTAGTTTTCGGGGGTAATAGCTACGTCTGTGGAAAAAATGAAGATATTAGACTATTTTATGATTGCACATAGTAAAGAATGTGATTAAAGGCTCTTTTCCTATTTCAAAAGTTTTAGTTTTCGGGGAAAATAGCTACGTCCGTGGAAAAAATGAAGATATTAGACTATTTTATGATTGCACATGGTAAAGAATGTGATTAAAGGCTCTTTTCCTATTTCAAAAGTTTTAGTTTTCGGGAATAATAGCTACGTTCATGGAAATATTGAAGATTTTAGACTATTTTATGATTGCACATGGTAAAGAATGGGATTAAATGCTCTTTTCCTATTTCAAAAGTCTTAGTTTTCGGGGGTAATAGCTACGTCCGTGGAAAAAATGAAGATATTAGACTATTTTATGATTGTACATGGTAAAGAATGTGATTAAAGGCTCTTTTCCTATTTCAAAAGTCTTAGTTTTCGGGGGTAACAGCTACTCCGTGGAAAAAATGAAGATATTAGACTATTTTATGATTGCAGATGGTAAAGAATGTGATTAAAGGCTCTTTTCCTATTTCAAAAGTTTTAGTTTTCGGGGGTAATAGCTAAGTCTGTGGAAAAAATGAAGATATTAGACTATTTTATGATTGCGCATGGTAAAGAATGTGATTAAAGGCTCTTTTCCTATTTAATAAGTCTTAGTTTTCGGGGGTAATAGCTACGTCCGTGGAAAAAATGAAGATATTAGACTATTTTATCATTGCACATGGTAAAGAATGTGATAAAAGGCTCTTTTCCTATTTCAAAAGTTTTAGTTTTCGGGGGTAATAGCTACGTCCGTGGAAATAATGAAGATATTAGACTATTTTATGATTCCACATGGTAAAGAATGTGATTAAAGGCTCTTTTCCTATTTCAAAAGTTTTAGTTTTCGGGGGTAATAGCTACGCCTGTGGAAAAAATGAAGATATTAGACTATTTTATAATTGCACATGGTAAAGAATGAGATTAAAGGCTCTTTTTCTATTTCAAAAGTTTTCGTTTTGGGGGATAATAGCTACGTCTGTGGAAAAAATGAAGATATTAGACTATTTTATGATTGCACATGGTAAAGAATGTGATTAAAGGCTCTTTTCCTATTTCAAAAGTTTTAGTTTTCGGGGACAATAGCTACGTCCGTGGAAAAAATGAAGATATTAGACTATTTTATGACTGCACATGGTAAAGAATGTGATTAAAGGCTCTTTTCCTATTTCAAAAGTTTTAGTTTTCGGGGGTAATAGCTAAGTCCTTGGAAAAAATGAAGATATTAGACTATCTTATGATTGCAAATGGTAAAGAATGTGATTAAAGGCTCTTTTTCTATTTCAAAAGTTTTAGTTTTCGGGGGTAATAGCTACGTCCGTGGAAAAAATGAAGATTTTAGACTATTTTATGATTGCAAATGGTAAAGAATGTGATTAAAGGCTCTTTTCCTATTTCAAAAGTTTTAGTTTTCGGGGGTAATAGCTACGTCCGTGGAAAAAATGAACATATTAAACTATTTCATGATTGCACATGGTAAAGAATGTGATTAAACGCTCTTTTCCTATTTCAAAAGTTTTAGTTTTCGAGGGTAATAGCTACGTCTGTGGAAAAAATGAAGATATTAGACTATTTTATGATTGCACATGGTTAAAAAAGTGACTAAAGGCTCTTTTTCTATTTCAAAAGTTTTAGTTTTCGGGGGTAATAGCTACGTCTATGGAAAAAATGAACATATTAGACTATTTTATGATTGCGCATGGTAAAGAATGAGATTAAAGGCTCCTTTCTATTTCAAAAGTTTTAGTTTTCGGGGGTAATAGCTACGTCTGTGGAAAAATGAAGATATTAAATTATTTCATGATTGTACATGGTAAAGAATGTTATTAAAGGCTCTTTTCCTATTTCAAAAGTTTTAGTTTTCGGGGGGTACTAGCTACGTCTGTGGAAGAAATGAAGATATTAAATTATTTCATGATTGCACATGGTAAAGAATGTGATTAAGGCTCTTTTCCTATTTCAAAAGTTTTAGTTTTCGGGGGTAATAGCTTTTTCCGTGGAAAAAATGAAGATATTAAACTATTTCATGATTGCACATGGTAAAAAATGTGATTAAAGGATCTTTTTCCTATTTCAAAAGTGCTAGTTTTCGGGGGGTAATAGCTACGTCCGTGGAAAAAATGAAGATATTAGACTATTTTATGATTGCACATGGTAAAGAATGTGATTAAAGGCTCTTTTTCTATTTCAAAAGTGCTAGTTTTCGGGGGTAATAGCTACATCCGTGGAAAAAAATGAAGATATTAGAATATGTTATGATTGCACATGGTAAAGAATGTGGTTAAAGGCTCTTTTCCTATTTCAAAAGTCTTAGTTTTCGGGGGTAATAGCTAAGTCCTTGAAAAAAATGAAGATATTAGATTATTTTATGATTGCAAACGGTAAAGAATGTGATTAAAGGCTCTTTTCCTATTTCAAAAGTTTTAGTTTTCGGGGGCAATAGCTACGTCCGTGGAAAAAAAATGAAGATATTAGAATATGTTATGATTGCACATGGTAAAGAATGTGGTTAAAGGCTCTTTTCCTATTTCAAAAGTCTTAGTTTTCGGGGGTAATAGCTAAGTCCTTGAAAAAAATGAAGATATTAGATTATTTTATGATTGCAAACGGTAAAGAATGTGATTAAAGGCTCTTTTCCTATTTCAAAAGTTTTAGTTTTCGAGGGTAATAACTATGTCTGGGAAAAAATGAAGATATTAGACTATTTTATGATTGCACATGGTAAAGAATGTGATTAAAGGCTCTTTTCCTATTTCAAAAGATTTAGTTTTCGGGGGTAATAGCTTCGTCCGTGGAAAAAATGGAGATATTAAGCTATTTCATGATTGCACATGGTAAAGAATGTGATTAAAGGCTCTTTTCCTATTTCAAAAAATTTAGTTTTCGGGGGTAATAGCTTCGTCCGTGGAAAAAATGAAGATATTAAAATATTTCATGATTGCACATGATAAAGAATGTGATTAAAGGCTCTTTTCCTATTTCAAAAATTTTAGTTTTCAGGGGTAATAAGTACGTCCGTCGAAAAAAATGAAGATATTAGACTATCTTATGATTGCACATGGTAAAGAATGTGATTAAAGGCTCTTCTTATTTCAAAAGTTTTAGTTTTCGGGGGTAATAGCTACGTCTGTGGAAAAAAATGAAGATATTAGACTATTTTATGATTGCACATAGTAAAGAATGTGATTAAAGGCTCTTTTCCTATTTCAAAAGTTTTAGTTTTCGGGGAAAATAGCTACGTCCGTGGAAAAAATGAAGATATTAGACTATTTTATGATTGCACATGGTAAAGAATGTGATTAAAGGCTCTTTTCCTATTTCAAAAGTTTTAGTTTTCGGGAATAATAGCTACGTTCATGGAAATATTGAAGATTTTAGACTATTTTATGATTGCACATGGTAAAGAATGGGATTAAATGCTCTTTTCCTATTTCAAAAGTCTTAGTTTTCGGGGGTAATAGCTACGTCCGTGGAAAAAATGAAGATATTAGACTATTTTATGATTGTACATGGTAAAGAATGTGATTAAAGGCTCTTTTCCTATTTCAAAAGTCTTAGTTTTCGGGGGTAACAGCTACTCCGTGGAAAAAATGAAGATATTAGACTATTTTATGATTGCAGATGGTAAAGAATGTGATTAAAGGCTCTTTTCCTATTTCAAAAGTTTTAGTTTTCGGGGGTAATAGCTAAGTCTGTGGAAAAAATGAAGATATTAGACTATTTTATGATTGCGCATGGAAAAGAATGTGATTAAAGGCTCTTTTCCTATTTAATAAGTCTTAGTTTTCGG
Organism: Artemia franciscana; assembly: GCF_032884065.1. NCBI lineage: Eukaryota > Metazoa > Arthropoda > Branchiopoda > Anostraca > Artemiidae > Artemia > Artemia franciscana. The sequence goes on along the minus strand of NW_027065867.1, from coordinate 1,137 downwards.
GGGTAATAGCTACGTCCGTGGAAAAAATGAAGATATTAGACTATTTTATCATTGCACATGGTAAAGAATGTGATAAAAGGCTCTTTTCCTATTTCAAAAGTTTTAGTTTTCGGGGGTAATAGCTACGTCCGTGGAAAAAATGAAGATATTAGACTATTTTATGATTCCACATGGTAAAGAATGTGATTAAAGGCTCTTTTCCTATTTCAAAAGTTTTAGTTTTCGGGGGTAATAGCTACGCCTGTGGAAAAAATGAAGATATTAGACTATTTTATAATTGCACATGGTAAAGAATGTGATTAAAGGCTCTTTTTCTATTTCAAGAGTTTTCGTTTTGGGGGGTAATAGCTACTTCTGTGGAAAAAATGAAGATATTAGACTATTTTATGATTGCACATGGTAAAGAATGTGATTAAAGGCTCTTTTCCTATTTCAAAAGATTTAGTTTTCGGGGGGTAATAGCTTCGTCCGTGGAAAAAATGGAGATATTAAGCTATTTCATGATTGCACATGGTAAAGAATGTGATTAAAGGCTCTTTTCCTATTTCAAAAGTTTTAGTTTTCGGGGGTAATAGCTTCGTCCGTGGAAAAAATGAAGATATTAAAATATTTCATGATTGCACATGATAAAGAATGTGATTAAAGGCTCTTTTCCTATTTCAAAAATTTTAGTTTTCAGGGGTAATAAGTACGTCCGTCGAAAAAAATGAAGATATTAGACTATCTTATGATTGCACATGGTAAAGAATGTGATTAAAGGCTCTTTTCTTATTTCAAAAGTTTTAGTTTTCGGGGGTAATAGCTACGTCTGTGGAAAAAATGAAGATATTAGACTATTTTATGATTGCACATAGTAAAGAATGTGATTAAAGGCTCTTTTCCTATTTCAAAAGTTTTAGTTTTCGGGGAAAATAGCTACGTCCGTGGAAAAAATGAAGATATTAGACTATTTTATGATTGCACATGGTAAAGAATGTGATTAAAGGCTCTTTTCCTATTTCAAAAGTTTTAGTTTTCGGGAATAATAGCTACGTTCATGGAAATATTGAAGATTTTAGACTATTTTATGATTGCACATGGTAAGAATGGGATTAAATGCTCTTTTCCTATTTCAAAAGTCTTAGTTTTCGGGGGTAA
>NW_027065866.1:0-20444 GCF_032884065.1 Artemia franciscana | reverse complement strand
TTTAGCTTTTTTATTTTTTTATTAGTTTTTAGTTTTTTTTTGTAGTTTTTGTCTTTTTTTAGTTTTTTCAGTTTTGACGTCACCTGATCCAGTTTTTTTCAGGTGACGTCACCTGACCCATCCAGACAGACAACTTATTTTTATATATATAGATATATATTATAATATATATATATATATATATTATATATATATATATATATATATATATATATATATATTCACAGGTGGGACATAGGGACACAACTACAATGGCGCGTAACTAATATGGCGCGTAACGACTTACGCGCGCGGGGGGGGGCTTGGGGGGGGGGGCGCGAAGCGCCCCCACCAACTAGGTGTTGGGGTGGCGCGAAGCGCCACCCCAACAGCTAGTATATATATATATTATATATATATATATATATAAATAAGTTGTATGTTTGTTTGTTTGTGCGCCTATGACGTCATTATAGTATATAAGGCTTTGTATATGACGCCATTATAAGATGAAGTTACAGACTGGGACACCAGGACGCAAATGATGACCGGGACACAGGAATATAATGATGACCGGGGACACTCAAAGAGAAATTACAGACCGGGACACCGGGACACAATTGACGACCGAGACACCAGAACACAGGGAATATAAATTACGATTCGAACACTCAAAGAGAAATTACAGACCGGGACACTGGGACACAAATGACGACCGGGACACCGGAACACAGGGAATATAAATGACGAGCGGGACACAGGGACACAACTACAACGGGGACGCCGGGGGGCACAGGGGGGATATATAAAAGACGAAGGGGACACAAGGAATATTCGATTAGCAATCACCATCAACAAAGCTCAAGGGCAATCATTAGAAAAATGCGGTATAGATCAGAATACGGGTTGTTTTAAAATGTATAATAAAACGGATGATTTTGATTTTGAAGTGATTAGTTTCCCATTCCCTGAAAGTAAATACACTCAAATATCACATATTCGGCGTTTTTCTCACAGTTACTTCGTTATGCAAGGATTTGTAGTAATTATATTGATTTTAAAAATAGATGTAAAATCTTAAGCCAAAAATTGATATCAAGAGGTTTTTCTGCAAATAAATTAACTTGGCAATTTAAAAAATTTAGTTTTCATTATAACGAACTTTTAAATAAATATCAAAAGAATTATCTGAAAATACTTAAAGAAATTTTCATCTAATTTCGGAGGTTCGAGAAATGATGATGCAGCGCCATTTATTTTGAATTGTGTTTCTAATAGAGCGGATTTATTTTATTAAATAGCCACATGGTAAAGATGAATTCTATAATTGTTTAGTTCATTCAGGTTTTTTGCAATGAGTTAAATTTGTGATTTGGTAAAATTTATCATATTTAGTTTACCTATTGTTGCTAAAAAGAGGGATATATTAACAGGCTTAGCTTATTTTGGTCTTACTTGGTTGTTTTACATCTGCTGTTTTTTTTTTGTTTTTTTTTTCATAGGCATGTATTTTGGGGGTGATACCTGACACGGGGATGCCATGGATATTCTGTGGTAGCCACAACACTTGACTGGGTAGAGAATTTAATGTGGCGAAACCCTATAGGCAAGTGTATTCTCCTGATGAGCCTTGTGTTGGGTTGTTGCCTCTGAATTATTTGTCTTTATTGTTTCTATTGTTTGGTAAATGACGACTTATACTTATGACGACATGACTGCCTGTCCATGGATTATTCTTTATGGTTGATTGTGTATGGCTGTGCTGTTTGACCTATGTGATTGTATGGATGAGTAGGGTTACGGCCTCATTCAAGTGCTGGTCTAATATTAATCACTAATTTAGGAAAACAGTCTTCCTTTTCTCCTTCTGTCTCTTTTTTTTCTTTTTTTTTATGTGTTTGTGCTGGTGCATTGGTGATTTCTCTTTTCATAATATATATATATATATGAAATACCATGAGCCCGGTAGTTTTGCCGGCCCTTCTTGTGTTCTAAACGCAGACAATTTGAGCCTATTCTTGATTTTATAACGTCCAGATGGACGTTAAATTAGAAGTAATGCCTTTGTACAATTACGTTTTTTTATTTGACCTTTAACTTTTGCCTCGGCTTGCCTTTTGTCATTATGAAAGACATATCCGCCAACCTTTGTTTCTTTTAATTGTTCATGTATATGTCTGTGAAAAAAAGGAATCAGATTCGACTTCTTTTGGAAAAACTTTACTCTTCTTGGTAAAACTTTTGAAACCTTTCTTTTCTAAATAATCTAAAACAAAACTGCTAGAAAATTATTTAAAAATATTGAAAGATAACAATATTCAGAAATATTGACTGCAATGACTTCTTAGTAAAAACGTAAACTTATCATTCAGCTGCTACACTTTTTGGAAGATTCGAAAAATATATTCCTTTTTTAGTTTTTCAATCTATCTATATATATAAAAATAAGTTGTCTGTGTGTGGATCTGTGGATCAGGTGACGTCATGTTTAGGCTGACGTCATGAAATTAGTTGCCATCATTTTTGCTTTGACGATGCTTAGTATATTGTAAAAGACATTAATTTGGTTAATAATATACCATTTAAAACACCAAAATGAACATTCTGGAGTAGTCACTCGATGAGAGAGGGTGTCAAAACGGAGAATGAAGGTCCCAGGTTCAAATCCTGGTTAGGCTAAAAAAGGTAAAAAACTAAAAACTAAAAAAAAAACTGAAAAAACTAAAAAAAGGCAAAAACTACAAAAAAACTAAAAACTTATAAAAAAAATAAAAAAGCTAAAAAACTAAAAAAACTAAAAAAACTAAAAAAAAACTAAAAAAAGGAAAAAACTGAAAAATAGAAGAGAAAAAGAAAACTAATAAAATTAATAAAAATAAAAAAAATAAAAAAGATGAAAAAAAAACGAAAAAAAAACTGAAAAAGCTAAAAAAAAAGGTAAAAACCAATAAAAAACTAAAAAGGAAAAAAACTAAAAAAAAATTTTCATCTAAAAAACTAAAAAAAACTAAAAAAGGTAAAAACTAAAAGAACTAAAAAAGAAAAAAAAACTAAAAAAAGGAAAAAAAACTGAAAAATAAAGGAGAAAAAGAAAACTAAAAAAATATAAATAAAAATAAAAAAAACTAAAAAGATAAAAACTTCAAAAAAAACTAAAAAGAAAAAATAAAAAAACTAAAAAACCTAAAAAAAGGTCAAAACCAATAAAAAAAACTAAAAGGAAAAAAAGGGAAAAAATTTAAAATTCATTTCATCATATACCAATTCAAAAACGAATGTATACCGGGATGACGACCGGGACACAGGGAATATAAATGACGACCGGGACGCAGGGACACAACTACAACGGTGACGCCGGGGGCACAGGGGGGACATAAATGACGACGGGGACACAGGCAATGTTCGATTAGCAATCACCATCAACAAAGCTCAAGGGGCAACAAAGCTCACCATCAAACAAAGACGAACGGGACGCTCAAAGAGAAATTACAGACTGGAACACTGGGACACAAATGACGACCGGGATACTGGGAATATAAATGACGACCGGGACACAGGGGATGTTCAATTAGCAATCACCATCAACAAAGCTCAAGGGCAATCATTAGAATCATGAGGTATAGATCTGAATATGGATTGTTTTTCCCATGGACAATTATATGTTGCATGTTCAAGAGTCGGTAAACCTGACAATCTAAATAAATGACGACACTCAAAGAGAAAGCGACCGGGACAAAAGGAATGTTCGATTAGCAATCAACAAAGCACCGGGACACAGGGAGTATAAATGACGACCAGGACATAAGTAAAAAAAACTAAAAAAACTAAAAAAAAGGTAAAAACTACAAAAAAACTAAAAAGAAAAAAATATATAAAATACGATGGATATATAAATGACGATGGCGACTCAGGGAATGGTCGATTAGCAATCACCATCAACAAAGCTCAAGGGCAATCATTAGAATCATGAGGTATAGATCTGAATACGGATTGTTTTCCCATGGACCATTATATGTTGCATGTTCAAGAGTCGGTAAACCTGACAATCTATTTATATGCACAGACAATGGGACAGCAAAGAATGTTGTATATTCGCAAGTTTTACGTAGTTAAAAACATATATATATATATAATATATATATATATATATATATATATATATATATATATATATATATATATATATATATCTATGTATATAAAAATAAGTTGTCTGTCCGTTACGCCAGATTATATTTTCTATATATATAAAAGAAAACAAACTAGAATGTAAAAACTGGAAATTGCATAAATATTTCGAAATATTTTGACAATAGATTAAAGTAATTCGAAAAAAGAAAAATGGTAAAAAACTAAAAACAAAACTAAAAAGAAAAAACTAAAAAAAAAATTAAAAATTGAAAAAATAAAAAAAAAGAAAAAACCCAAAAAGAAAAAACATAAAAAAATAAAAAAGATAAAAAACTAAAAAAAACTAAAAAAGCTAAAAAACTAAAAAAAAAGAAAAAACTAAACAAATCTGTCTGTCGAGTGACGTCGTGTTTGTCCGCATATGACGTCTGAATTATTTCACACTAATACAGAAGAAGAAAAAAAACTAAAAAAGGTAAAAACTACAAAAAAAACTAAAAAGAAAAAAACTAAAAAAGCTAAAAAACTAAAAAAAACTAAAAAAAGGTAAAAAACTAAAAACTAAAAAAAACTGAAAAAACTAAAAAAAAGGCAAAAACTAAAAAAAAACTAAAAACTAATAAAAAAACTAAAAAAGCTAAAAAACTAAAAAAACTAAAAAAACTAAAAAAAGGTAAAAAACAAAAAAAAACTAAAAACTAAAAAAGAAAAAACTAAAAAAAAGGAAAAAACTGAAAAATAAGAGAAAAAGAAAACTAAAAAAATATTAATAAATATAAAAAATATAAATATAAATATAATATAAATTAGCAATCAACAAAGCACCGAGACACAAATGACGACCGGGACACAGGGAGTATAAATGACGACCAGGACATAAGTAAAAAAAAAAAACTAAAAAAACTAAAAAAATGGTAAAAACTACAAAAAAACTAAAAATTAATAAAAAAACTAAAAAATCTCAAAATCTAAATAAACTAAAAAAGAAAAAAAAGAAAAAAGGAAAAAAATAAAGGAGAAAAACAAAACTAAAAAACGAATGTATATACAGACCGGGACACCGGGATACAAATGACGACCGGGACACAGGGAATATAAATGACGACCGGGACACAGGGACACAACTACAATGGGGACGCCGGGGGGCACATGGGGATATAAATGACGACCGGGACACCGGGACACAAGGAATATAAATGACGCCCGGGACACTCAAAGAGAAATCACAGACTGGAACACCGGGACTCAAATGACGACCGGGACACAGGGAATATAAATGACGACCGGGACACAGGGACATAACTACAAAGGGGACGCCGGGGTGCACAGGGGGATATATAAATGACGATGGCGACTCAGGGAATGGTCGATTAGCAATCACCATCAACAAAGCTCAAGGGCAATCATTAGAATCATGAGGTATAGATCTGAATACGGATTGTTTTCCCATGGACCATTATATGTTGCATGTTCAAGAGTCGGTAAACCTGACAATCTATTTATATGCACAGACAATGGGACAGCAAAGAATGTTGTATATTCGCAAGTTTTACGTAGTTAAAAACATATATATATATATATATATATATATATATATATATATATATATATATATATATATATATATATATATATATATATATAGCTGTAGGAGCACCCCAACAGCTCCTACAGAGTTATGGGGAAAATATAAATCGAAAATGTCCGAAGATATACTCCATCGAAAACGATTAGAGACGCCAGATATGACTTTTGATTTTACATCGGAAATTTATAACTACACTTTAGTTATTATAGAAGATTTGTGCGTATGTATGGCAAACAAACCTCTTCAGGATTTGGGAATGCCTTCACCTAATCGTACCGCTGCTGTTTTGACATGTGTAGAATTGGATCGTGAACAAAGTTACAGTACGAGTGATCTATTGTCGTATGTACAAAATAACATTTCTAAGTTAACCTCGGAACAAAAAGACATTTATGATACGATAATTCATTGTGCCGATAACAACGTTTGAGAAATTTTCTTTTTGGATGCACCAGGAGGTACTGGTAAAACGTTTGTGATAAAACTGATTCTGGATCAATGGCACAAGTGCAATGGACGAGTGCACAATGGCACACAAAAAATCGCTAGAGGCTCTGGATCAATGTTTGAAAGATTTACGAGGGAATCCGAAATCCTTTGGCAGCACATTAATATTGCCTGCGGGAGATTTCAGGCAAACATTACCTATAATACCTAGATCAACCCCTACAGACAAAATGAATGCTTGCCTGAAAAATTTTAATTTATGGGCACACATAAAAACATTAAAATTAACTGCAAATATGCGTGTCTGATTGCAAAACGATTACTCTGGTCAAACATTTTCAGATCAATTGCTGGCAATTGGAAACGGAAAGCTCCCAGTACACTCAATTTCAGGACGTATACAACTACCTGCTGAATTCTTTAATTTAGTGACGTCCAAAAACGAATTGATTGAAAAAGTATTTCTGAATATTCTAAAGAATTATAAAAATAATAAATGGCTAAGTGAAAGAGCGATTCTTGCACCCAAACATATAGACCTCCACGAAATTAACAATATTGTTTTAACCAAGATTCGAGACCAGGCAGTCCTTTACAAGTCAGTCGACACAGTTTTGGAACCAAATGAGGGGCTTAATTATCCATCTGAATTTTTTAAATTCCGCGGTTCCTTCAATGTTTCCACCAAACGTGCTACAACTAAAAATCGGCGTACCAATAATACTGTTAAGAAATATCAACCCAACAAAGCTTTGCAATGGCACGCGACTCGCCATAAAAAAAAAAACAATGGAAAACGTAATAGAGCCCACAATCTTCACAGGGCCTTTTGAGGGTGAGGTTCTTCTTATTCCTCGCATTCCCATGATTCCAAAGGATCTGCCTTTTCAGTTTAAAAGATTGCAATTCCCAATTCGATTAGCATTTGCAATCACCATCAACAAAGCTTAAGGTCAATCATTAGAAAAATGTGGTATAGATCTTAATACTGATTGTTTTGTCCATGGACAATTGTACGTTGCATGTTCAAGGGTCGGTAAACCTGACAATATATTTATATGCAGCGACAATTTGACAGCAAAGAATGTTGTATATTCGCAAGTTTTACGTAGTTCAAAACACATATATAAATCTATCTATATTCATAGGTGGTACACAAGGACACAACTACAATGGCGCGTAACTTATATGGCGCGTAACGCCTTGCGTGCGGGGGGCTTGAGGATGGCGCGAAGCACCCCCACCAACTGGGTGTAGTCTATATATATAAAACCCCCACCAACAGCTAGTCTATATATATAAAAATAAGTTGTATGTGTGTTTGTCGAGTGACGTCATGTTTGTGTGTCAACTGATGTCATGTTTGGCGACTGACAAAATTACAGACCGGGACACCGGAACACAAATGACGACCGGGACAAAAATGACGACCGGGACACCGGGACACAGGGAACATAAATAACGACTGCGAGACTCAAAGGGAAATTACAGACTGGGACACCGGGAAACATATGACGATCAGGACACAGGGAACCAACAACAACGGGGACGCCGGGGGTACAGGGTTATATATAAATGACGACGGGGACACAGGGAATTTTCGATTAGCAATCACCATCAACAAAGCTCAAGGGCAATCATTAGAATAATGAGGTATAGATCTGAACACAGATTGTTTTTCCCATGGACAATTATATATTGAATGTTCAAGAGTCGGTAAACCTGACAATCTATTTATTTGCACAGACAATGGGACATCCAAGAATGTTGTATATTCGCAAGTTTTACGTAGTTAAATATATATATATATATATATATATATATATATATATATATATATATATATATATATATATATATATATTAGCTGTTGGGGTGGCGCTTCGCACCGCCCCAACACCTAGTTGGTGGGGCGCTTCGCAAACCCCCAAGCCCCCCCGCACGCGTAAGTCGTTACGCGCCATATTAGTTACGCGCCATTGTAGTTGTGTCCCTGTGTCCCACCTGTGAATATAGATAAATTTATATATGTGTTTCAAACTACGTAAAAATTGCGAACATACAACAATTTTGGCTTTCCCACTACTGGGAGCTTTCCGTTTCCAATTGCCAGCAATTGATCTGAAAATGTTTGACCAGAATCATCGTTTTGCAATCAGACACGCATATTTGTAGTTAATTTTAATATTTTTACGTGTGCCCATAAATTAGAATTTTTCAGGCAAGCATTCATTTCGTCTGCAGGAGTTAAACTACGTAAAAATTGCGAATAAACATCATTCTTGGCTTTCCCATTGTCTGTGCATACACAAAGCCGTATGTACTAATAATGACGTCATATGCAAACGCTCTTTTTACAAACAAACAAACATGCATGCACACAACTCGTTTTTATATAGATAGATAGATAGGTAGATACAATACAAATTAACTGCGTAAAACTTGCGAATATACAACATTTTTTGCTGTCCAATTGTCGCTGCATATAAATAGATTTTTAGGTTTACCGACCCTCGAACATGCAACGTACAATTGTCCATGAGAAAAACAATCAGTATTCAGATCTATACCTCATTTTTCTAATGATTGACCTTGAGCTTTGTTAATGGTGATTGCAAATGCTAATCGAATTGGGAATTGCAATCTTTTAAATTGAAAAGGCAGATCCGTTGGAATCATGGGAATGCGAGGAATAAGAACAGCCTCACTCTCAAAAGGTCCTGTCAAGATTGTGGCCTCTATTAGGTTTTCCATTGTTTTTTTTACGGCAAGTCGCGTGTCATTGCAAAGCTTTGGTTGGTTGATATTTCTTAAAAGTATTATTGGTACGCCTATTTTTAGTTGTAGCACGTGTGGTGGAAACCCTGAAAGATCTATGGATTTTAAAAATTCAGATGGATAATTAACCGCTTCATTTGGTTCCAAAACTGTGTCGACTGACTTGTAAAGGACTGCCTGGTCTCGAATCTTGGTCAAAACAATATTGTTGATTTCGTGGACGTCTATATTTTTGGGTGCGAGAATCGCTCTTTCACTTAGCCATTTATTATTTTTATAATTTTTTAGAATATTCGGAAATACTTTTTCAATCAATTCATTTTTCGACGTCACTAAATTACAGAAATCAGCAGGTAGTTGTATACGTCCTGAAATTTAGTCTATCGTATCATAAATGTCTTTTTGTTCCGATGTTAACTTGGAAATGTTATTTTGTATATACGACAATAGATCACTCGTACTCTAACTTTGTTCACGATCCAATTCTACACATGTCGAAACAGCAGCGATACGGTTAGGTGAAGGCATTCCCCTGAAGAGGTTTGTTTGCCATACGTACGCACAAATCTTCTATAATAACTAGTGTAGTTATAAATTTCTGATGTAAAATCAAAAGTCATATCTGACGTCTCTAACTGTTTTCGATGGAGAATATCTTCGGACATTTTTGACTTATATTTTTCCTATAACTCTGTAGGAGCTGTTGGAGAGCAAGTTGTCAAAATGATGCCAAACAATGCACGAATTTGACTTGGGGTTGACGTTTCGCACTAATGGGGAATATGGAACAACCCACTGGTTATCTACTTCGATGGTGGTACCGTTGCCATTGTAGGTTCTTCAGTCATTTTACAATTAGAAATTTCTCTTTCAACGGTCTTCTTACAATTAAAAATTTGTCTCTGAACGATATTCTTAAATACCTGTGTCCTGGTCGTCATTTATATTCCCTGTGTCCCAGTCGTCATTTGTGTCCCGGTATCCCAGTCTGTAATTTCTCTTTGAGTGTCCCGGTCGTTATTTATATTCCCTCTATCCCGGTCGTCATTTGTGTCCCGGTCTGTAATTTCTCTTTGAGTGTTTTTTCTTTTTAGTATTTTTTAGTTTTTTACATTTTTCTTTTTTCAGTTTTCTTTTTCTTCTTTATTTTTCAGCTTCACTATGAAATACATATCGCCGAACCTTTGTTTTTTTAACTAAAATCTGGTAGGCATTGATGACCTTATCCGAGTCAAAATCCCAAACCCAATCATCATCGCTATCATTTTCAGTTTTGATATGTTTTGACTCTCGCTGTCCAGGTGGATCTTCATCTAACTGCGCAGTTTTGCGTTCTTTAGCCTCAAGCCTGTTTCCTTGCTGTTCTTTTGATTCCTCGGCACGCTTTCTTTTCTGACTTTCTCTATCAGCAGCAAGTTTTTTGGCATAGACTCTTTGAGCATCTTCATCGGCTTTTGCCATTGTAAGTATCTTCAGTCATTTTAAACTTAAACATTAATAGATTTCTACGTGAACATATATGTCTTAAATATCTTTAATGATGTCACCGTCATAGCAAAAATGACGACAACTAACTTCATGATGTCAGCCGACACAGAAATAAGACGTCACCTGATCCACAGACAGACACACAGACAGACAACTTATTTATATATATATAGATATATATATATATATATATATATATATATATATATATATAATATATATATATATATATATATACATATATATATATATATGCGTCTGTTTTAGTTTTTTTGTGTGTGCGTGCATGTGTTTTTGTGCATGTGTGTACGTGTTTTGTTTTTCCAGAGGTGATTGTATTCACCCAGTTGTCCTAAAATGTTGCAAGAGGGCTCATTCTAACGGAAATTTAAAGTTTTAGTCCTCTTTTTAAGTGACAAAAAATCAGAGTGCTCCTAGGCCCCCACCCTCGCTTGTTTTTCTCCCAAAGTCACTGGATCAAAATTTTGAGATAGCCATTCTGATCAGCATAGTCGAAAAACCTATTAACTATGTCTTTGGGGATGACTTAATCCCCGACAGTCCACGGGGAAGGGGCTGAAATTACAACATTTAACCATTGTTTACCTAGTAATGGCTATCGGGAAGTGCACAGAGATTTTTAGAGGGACTTTTTCGATTTGGAGTGGCGATGGTTTGGGGGAGGGGGTTATACTGAAGGATATTTCCATGGAGGAATTTATCATGAGGGAGGAGTGTTTCCATGAAGAGGGCGATGGATAATCTTGTCTTATTTAAAAAAAAAACAACGAGAAAATAAAAAAAAATCAGTTGGAAGTAAGGAGCGGCATTAAAACTTAAAAACGAACAGAAAATATTATGCACATAAGGGGATTCACCTCTTCAGCAATACCTCACTCTTTATGTCAAAGTATTTTTAGTAATCTTCAACTATTTATTTTACGGCCTTTGTGATTCAGGGGTCATTCTTGAATGATTGGGATGGAATTCAAGCTTTAGTGTAAACAGCTAGGTATTGACAAGGGGGCGAACCCCCTAATTTGCGTAATAAAAATATACAAATAGAGAATTTCGTTACCTTGGTTTTTTAATTGTTTCAAAAGTGAAGTTGTGAGAATGAGTAAAACTTTACCGTAAAGAGCGAGATGTTGAGAAGGGGACAGCCTCTTTCATATAAGGAATAATTTCTGTTAGCTTTAAGTTTTAATGTCGCTCCTTATTTGCAAAAAAAACTTTCTTTTTTATTTAATTTGGAAATAGAAGAATCACTGAGAAAAAAATTCGTTAGAAAAAATCTCTTGAAGTCTTTTATAACATCCTACGTGTGCGCTGCAATTACGTAACGTCCCATTTGTGCACTGGCATTACGTATCTCCCCAGGTGTGCCCCGTAATTTCAAAACACACACATGTACGCTACCATTACGTAACAGGCCACGTTTGCACTGCTGTCACTTGACATCTCACGTGCGTGTCCACCAGTACGTAACACCCACGTGCGTGCTGCCGTTACCATACATCTCATGTGTGCACCTCCCCCCCATTACGAAACACCCGTGTGTGTACCCTACTCAGTTACAAGCGAATATTTCCCCACGGACCCCAAGTCTAGCATGTCACGTGTGAATGCTTCACTCCCAATAATCTGTCAAGTCACACAAGATTACATCACCCTCAATTCCAATTATTCAACTGTGTTTCTTACTTTCCTTTGACCTAACAAAAACCTGCTGGCTGTCGTAGAATGACGGGTTTCCTTTAAAAAGCAGGGCTCTCTTTAAAAAAGGGATAGGGTGTCTCTTTTAAAAGCAATAAGGGGATACTAATGGAGGACAACCATTCCGCTCACGCCCATCCTTTCCCCAAGCACATTCAGCTAAAATTTTGAAATTCCTTTTTGTTCAGCACATTCGAAAGATTCAGTTCTTATGTCTTTGAAGGTAAGAGCACCATCCCATATCCCTCAGTGCAAGAGCTGTAAGTTATACCCCTAGGCCCTATATAGCTCTTATGGAAAATGTGCTTCTACAAACTTCAGAAGGGGCTCATTGGATTGAAAATTAGAATTTACAGTATCCTTTTTAATAGTAAAAAGTGATTTCAGGGCAACCAGCCCTCCCCTATTACCCCTCAACGCATCCTGTGTTATGAGAATACATGAAAAATTAAGATTTTCTTAAGCATATTTAAAAGATCTTTTCATTAAATCTTTGAAAATATTCACTATCCTAGGTTCATTCTGGCTCTCTTTTTAAAATTCAAGAGTGATCAGACGGCAACCAGCATCCCTCCTCACGCCCCATTTTTCCCAAATGCTTGTGATATAAAATTTTTAGATAGCCGCATATGAAGATAAAATTCAGATGTGGCTCATTCCATTCAAATCAGAATTACAAGTGTTCTTTTTAAAATTGAAAAGTCATAGGTCGGCAACTAGTCCCCCCTCCAAACGCATTCTTTTCTCCAAACGCATTCGAAGGAAACTTTGAGATAAGTATTTTGTTCAAAATAATCTAAAGATAATATAAGAAGGTTTTTGGGTTGGAAACAACTCCTCACAACCTAAGGGCAAGGATTGTAAATTATACCCCGAAGGCACATAAGGTATTTATGAGAAGCGTGGTTGTAAAAACTTTAAAGGAGGCTAATTTAATTGAAAATTGAAATTTCTATTTCCTTTTTAAGAATCAAAAGTGATAGAGGACAACTGCCCCCCCCCCCTGACGCCTTCTTTTACCCAAACGTATCTGATCAAAACTGAGAGATAACCATTTGTTTATAAGTAGTCAAAAGACTATAGTACAACAAAGACTCTAGGGCAAACAAAACCCACCATAGCCTTAGGGCTAGGGTTGTAAGCTATGCGCTGGGGGCAAACGAGGGTCTTAAGGAATGGGGTTGTCGTATGAACTTATTTTATAGATCATCTGATTTTAAACTGGAAGCTATAATGCTCTTTTTAAGAATCAAAAGTGAGGTGAGGGTAATCAGACACTTCTCCCTCCACCACCCATCATTTTCCAAAACAACCTTCACATCAAAATTTTCAGATATCTATTTTCATTAGCATTGTTAAAGTATCGAGCAACTATGCTTTTTGGGGTTTTAACCCCAATCCGACCCAAGGGCAGGGGTGCTAATTTAGGCAATCTGTTTACTGTATACTTACACTATATGTTATTGAGAAAGGTATGCATGTTTGACATTTACTTTCCAAAACTATAAAGAGCATACAGGTGAGCCTTTCAGAGATATATCATTGAAGCTTTTAAAGGAGCTATTCAATTCAAAATTAGAAGTTCTAGTGCTATTCTTAAGATTAAAAAGAGATTGGAAGAGAAACAGCCCTTCTCCCTTGCCAATTCTATTTCCAAACCCATCCTGTCAAAATTTTAAGACATTCCTTTTGTTCAGCATAATAAAAAGGTTCAGCAACTATGTCTCTCGGTATATTGGATATATCAACCCCCAAAATTATAGGGTTATTCAGTTCTTATTAATTGAAAACTGAACAAGAAACCTCCTTAAGAAACCTCAGCAATATATCAAGATCAACTGAAAGTATTAAATTGAGACTTTCTGGGCTATTACTCTTACTACTTTTGGTCTTACAATTTAAATAAATCAAAAGAGTGTAATTTTATCCAGCTTGTCAAAAAGCGTAGAAAGGATTTTTTTGGAATGACAATAAGTATTATTTTTTGGGTTAACGGGAGGAGGTATAAAAATAAATTAAACACCACTATTTATGTCAAGATTAAAAATTGATGAAAAGTTTCCCAACATACAAAAAGCAAGTGAAATTATGGATTTTCAATAGAAAAAAGATATAAAAGAAACGTGCATGAAAAAGACCTTTTGGAAATGATATTAAGTTTTTATTTTTCAGGTTAACTTCAGAAGCTATAAAATTATATTTAAAAAAAATACTGTTTCTGTCACGATTAAAAATTTTAGAAAAAGTTCCTCTAACATATAAATAGAAACACATACAACGGATTCTTATAGAAAAAAAAACTGAAAAGACGTAAAATATTATTTTTTTCCTTGAAACAAACTATGTCAATAAAAAAAGAACAAAAATTAACTTTAAAAGTATTTCCACGAAATAGGTTTTTCATAGATAAGTAAAGAGCTCGATTAAACCAAAAATGAGCATAAATAAAATGAAATAATCTTCTAATTGTTGAATTACCACAAATCACCATCAGTAAATAAATGAAACTCTTAACGAACAAAGATTATATTAAACTAGCTGTTGGTGTGGCCCTTCGCGCCATACCAACACCTAGTTGGTGGGGTGCTTCGTAACCCCCCAGGAACCCCCCCCCCCCCCCCGGGCGCGTAAGTCGTTACCCACCGTATTAGTTACGCGCCATTGTTGTTGTGTCCCTGCGTCTCACCTGTGAATATATACATATATATATATATATATATATATATATATATATATATATATATATATATATATATATATATATATATATATAGGGCCGACGCAGGGACCTTAGTAGTCAAGAAGCGTCATTAATTCTTAAATAATAATAATAATAATAATAATAATAATAATAATAATAATAATAATAATAATAATAATAATAATAATAATAATAATAATAATAATAATAATAATAATACTAATAATAATAATAATAATAAAAATAATAATAATAATAATATAATAATAATAATAATAATAATAATAATAATAATAATAATAATAATAATAATAATAATACGTACTTCGCTGCTCCACTGTCTCGGCATATAAATAGATTGTCAGGTTTACCGACTCTTGAACATGCGACATATAATTGTCCATGGGAAAAACAATCTGTATTCAGATCTACACCGCATTTTTCTAATGATTACCCTTAAGCTTTGTTGATGGTGATTGCTAATCGAATATTCCCTTCGTCATTTATATATCCCCCCTGTGCCCCCCGGCGTCCCCATTGTAATGTGTCGCTGTGTCCCGTTCATCATTTATATTTCCTGTGTCCCGGTGTTGCGGTCTCCATTTGTGTCCCGGTGTCCCGGTTTGTAATTTCTCTTTGAGTGTCCCGGTCGTCATTTATATTCCCTGTGTCCCGGTGTCCCGGTCGTCATTTGTGTCTCGGTCTGTACCGTTCATGGTGATTGCTAATAGAATATTCCCCGTGTCCCCGTCGTCATTTACATATCCCCCTGTGCCCCCCCAGCGTCCCCGTTGTATTTGTGTCCCAGTGTCCCGGTCGTCATTTATATTCCCTGTGTCGCGATCGTCATCTGTGTCCAGGTCTGTAATTTCTCTTTGAGTGTCCCGGTCTTCATTTATATTCCCTGTTTTCCGGTGTCCCGGTCGTCATTTGTGTCCCGGTGTCCCGGTCTGTAACGTCATTGTATAATGACGTCATATACAAAGCCTTATATACTTATAATGACGTCATATGCGAACCCTCTTTTTACAAAAAAAAACATACAAAAACAAACATGCATACAACTTATTTATATATATATATATATATATATATATATATATATATATATATATATATATATATATATATATATATATATATATATATATATATATATATATATATATATATATATATATATATATATGTATATATATATATATATATATATATATATATATATATATATATATATATATATATATATATATATATATATATATATATATAGATGACTCAGTCAAACTCAAAAAGAGCACAAATTAAAATGAGTAGGGCTGAAAATCCTCATTCCTTCTCAAGACGAGAACATGATTTGTTCTTTATTTATATATTTTAAATATTTTTCGGTTTTGAACTTAAATAGTTGAGAAATGGATAAAACTTTAAGAAATATTATTAATTGGTAATTTAAGGAATATCTGTATCTGTATATTAAACAGACAAAACACGGTTATTTGTTAAGGTTCTAGGGTTGGAATATTATTTTTATTCTTTTCTACTTATTTTGGCTTAATGGAGCTCTTGACTTTTCCTTTAAAAAATTTATTCTTTGGAGAGTGCATTTTAAAATTAATAATGATATGGGACAATATAACAGTAAATATCCATTAAGCGACATAAGCTAGAGAAATTTTGCTCTCTTTTAGTTATTCTATTCATTTTGAATTTTACTGTTTGGTTTGAAATAATCCGCGTGGCTTGAATTTCCAAAAATTTTCGGGACACAATTGTTCTAGTGCTTGATTCAAGCTTAAACATGTTTGTTTCTCAAAGTAATTCAAATAAATGGACCCGAAAATATTCCACGGAAAATACCCCCCCTCCCACAACCCCCCTTTCGTGTAAAATAAAGCCCACGGTAAGTATTCTATGAAAGGGAAAATACTCCCATCTACCCGAGTATATAGGAAAATATGAAGTAATAAATCTAACAGAAAAAAGAGCCCAAAAAGATGTAAGAAAATCTCGACAAATACACTATCATAAGACTACCGAAGCAAAGAACGATGTTGGCAAAATGTATTTTTTGGAGAGTGGGGGTTGACCAGAGCAATTTGTATAGGAGAAATTGTCGTAGAAACTTCAAAAAGGGCTCATTCGATTGGAAATTGAAAAAGCTGGTGCCTTCTTTAATTAAAAAAAAAACAAGCTCTTTCAAGAAAGTAAAAAGCAACATTAAAACTTAACACAAACAGAAAGTATTATTTCTATTAGGGGACTGGTGCCTAGTCAATACTCACTCTTTACGCTAAAGCTTTATTAGTGCTTTCAAAAGAGCTATTTATTCTAACTAAACAGCCTTTTCGATTAAGAGGTCATTCTTCAAGAATTGGAAAAAAAAAATCAAACTTTAGCCTACACAGGGAGGTATTGACTTGGTGGAAAACCCTCTAATACACGTTGTGATTTCTGTTAGTTTTGCCTTTATGTTATCCCTTACTTTTAGTTGAAAAACTTGTTTTTTGTTTAATTTCTGAACGTATTTTTAAACAATGCCAGGAAATCCGGCACCCCCTTCATAGCAATGTCCTTTTCTTCATGAAAACCTCCTTCATGGATAAATCCTCCAGAATTTATAAAGTATTTACAGAAAGCTTGATCGTATAAACTTTTTATGGAGCTAACTGGAATGGTAATCAGAAGCTCTAGTGTCCTTTTTAAGAGTCAAAATGATCAGAGCGGAGGCACCCCTCCCCACACCCACACGCACACACATATAGCGATTTCCCGAAATGTATTTAATGTAATTTTTGAGAGACTCCTTTTATTCAAAATAGTTTAAAGATCAAATAACTGGGCTTTTGGGTTGACAAAACCACCAGAGCCTTGGGTGAGGGTTGTAAGTTATGTTCCTGGGGCGTTTAAGGCTCATATGAAGGGATGGTTGTATAAACTTTAGAGGTGGCTCATTTTGTTGAAATTGGAAATTCTTTTTCCCTTTTAATTAAAAAATGATGGAGGTCAACTAGCCCCCCTCCCCCCTACTACCACCCTTTTCCCCAAATTTAAATATCACAATAAAATAATAATGTAAGCAATATCATAGACAGTGCTGCTCTATCATAGCTAGTAATATCATTGATATCTTAAAGGAGCTAATTTGGTTGGAAAATCATAGTTCTAGTACTATTTTAACGGGTCAAAGTAATTGGAGGGCAATTAGTACTCCTCTTTAGCTAATAATTTTCCAAACACTTTTAATCAAAATTTTACGGCAGCTATTTTGTTCAGTATAGCTGAACGGTCTTCTAATTATATCTTTACGGCTATTGTGTAGCAAAACCCCCCACAGTTATACAAATTGCTCATTGTGCTTAAAGACTAAATGCTACCTTAAAATTAAATCAAAAGGCACTGTTTGTATGGTGATTGTAAATAAGAAATCTCAGCGATGTCCCAAGGAAGACTGAGTGTATTAAGTTCAAACTCTCGGTTCTACTTCTACTACTACTTTTGCTCTTAAAATTAAACTAAATCAAAAGTGTGTTTATGTATCCAAGCTGTCAAAGAGCAAAGATAGAATTTTCTGGGAATGGTATTCAATTTCATTTTTCAGATCAATTAGAGGATGTATAAAACTAAATTAAACACTATTAGTTGTATCAAGATATTCAAAAGGGTGTATTGCTAAAAAAAATTTGAAAAAGTTTCTCCCGAATCCAAATAGCAGGCCAAACTATGAATTCTTAAAGAAAAAATGAAAATACTTTATCTATTATTTTCTTTTTCCTAAAAAAGACTATGTCAATAAAAACGAACAGAAATTAATTTTAAAAAAAAATTCCATTAAATGAGTTTTTAAAGAAAAGTAAATAGCTCTATTAAACTAAAAATGAGCAAAAATAAAATCAAATAATCTGCCAAGCGTGAAATTACCACAAATCAGCATCAATAAATAAATGAAAACCAAAACAAACAGAAAACACAAAAAAAAGCCGAGTCAAACTCATTAAGAGCAGAAATTGACATAAGTATGGCTAAAACCCCTATGTCTTCCTAAGGCCAGAACATAATTTGCACTTTCTTCAGGATTTTTTTTTTAATGTTTTTTATTTCTAATAACCAAATATCAAAATGATCCTAAGGAATCTATTAGCAAATATATTTATATATATATATATAATATATAAATATATATATATATATATATATATATATATATATATATATATATATATATATATATATATATATATATATATATCATAAAAAGAGAAATCACCAATGCAACAGCACAAACACAAAAAAAAAGAGACAGAAGGAGAAAAGGAAGACTGTTTTCCCTAAATTAGTGACTAATATAGACCAGCACTTGAATGAGGCCTTAACCCTACTCATCCATACAATCACATAGGTCAAACAGCATAGCCACACACAATCAACCATAAAGAATAATCCATGGACAGGCAGTCATGTCGTCAATAAGTATAAGTCGTCATTTACCAAACAATAGAAAAAATAATATAGACAAATAATTCAGAGGCAACACCCAACATAAGGGCTCATCAGGAGAATACACTGGACTATATAGGGTTTCGCCACTCTAAATTCTCTACCCAGCACAGTGTTGTGGCTACCACAGAATATCCATGGCATCCCCGCGTCAGGTATCACCCCCAAAATACATGCCTATGAAAGAAAAAAAAACAGCAAATGTAAAACAACCAAGTAAAACCAAAATAAGCCTATCCTGTTAATATATCCCTCCCTTTAGCAACAATAGATAAACTAAATATTATAAATTTTGCCAAATAACAAATATTAACACATTGCAAAAAACCTGAATGAACTAAACAATTATAGAATTCATCTTTACCATGTGGCTAATTTTTAAGAAAATCCGCTCAATTAGAAACACAATTCAAAATAAATGGCGCTGCGACAACATTTCTCGAACCTTCGAAATTAGTTGAAAATTTCCTTTAAGTATTTCTAGATAATTCTTTTGATATTTATTTAAAAGTTTGTTATAATGAAAACTAAATTTTTTAAAATGCCAAGTTAATTTATTTGCAGAAAAACCTCTGATATCAATTTTTGGCTTAAGATTTTACATCTATTTTTAAAATCAATTTAATTACTACAAATCCTTGCATAACGAAGTAACTGTGAGAAAAACGCTGAATATGTGATATTTGAGTGCATATTACTTTCAGGGAATGGGAAACTAATCACTTCAAAATCAAAATCATCCGTTTTATTATACATTTTAAAACATAATTTATTATTATCACAAATATTAATATTTAAATCTAAGAAATGATCTTCATGACCAGCGCCATGACTAGGCTCAAGAATAAGCTCTGATGGATATATATTTTTAGAAATATCAATGAAATCCTTACAATTTAAGACCAAATATCATCTAAATATCTTTTATTATTTGACAAAGCATGTTTTAAATTAATTGGATTATTCTTATCCATCATATATTTATATTCTAGTTGACTTAAAAACAAGTCAGCTATAAATGGGCTGGCATTCCCCCCCCCCCATGGGAATTCCCACAATTTGCTTGTACAAATCACCCCCAAATCTTATATAAGTATTGTATAAAATAAATTCCAATAA
>NW_027065865.1:0-20444 GCF_032884065.1 Artemia franciscana | reverse complement strand
ACGTATGTTGAAAAAATGAAGATATTAGACTATTTTATGATTGCAAATGGTAAAGAATGTGATTAAAGGCTCTTTTCCTATGTCAAAAGTTTTAGTTTTCGAGGGTAATAGCTACGTATGTTGAAAAAATGAAGATATTAGACTATTTTATGATTGCAAATGGTAAAGAATGTGATTAAAGGCTCTTTTCCTATGTCAAAAGTTTTAGTTTTCGAGGGTAATAGCTACGTATGTTGAAAAAATGAAGATATTAGACTATTTTATGATTGCACATGGTAAAGAATGTGATTAAAGGCTCTTTTCCTATTTCAAAAGTTTTAGTTTTCGAGGGTAATAGCTACGTATGTTGAAAAAATGAAGATATTAGACTATTTTATGATTGCACATGGTAAAGAATGTGATTAAAGGCTCTTTTCCTATTTCAAAAGTTTTAGTTTTCGAGGGTAATAGCTACGTATGTTGAAAAAATGAAGATATTAGACTATTTTATGATTGCAATGGTAAAGAATGTGATTAAAGGCTCTTTTCCTATGTCAAAAGTTTTAGTTTTCGAGGGTAATAGCTACGTATGTTGAAAAAATGAAGATATTAGACTATTTTATGATTGCAAATGGTAAAGAATGTGATTAAAGGCTCTTTTCCTATGTCAAAAGTTTTAGTTTTCGAGGGTAATAGCTACGTATGTTGAAAAAATGAAGATATTAGACTATTTTATGATTGCAATGGTAAAGAATGTGATTAAAGGCTCTTTTCCTATGTCAAAAGTTTTAGTTTTCGAGGGTAATAGCTACGTATGTTGAAAAAATGAAGATATTAGACTATTTTATGATTGCAAATGGTAAAGAATGTGATTAAAGGCTCTTTTCCTATTTCAAAAGTTTTAGTTTTCGAGGGTAATAGCTACGTATGTTGAAAAAATGAAGATATTAGACTATTTTATGATTGCAAATGGTAAAGAATGTGATTAAAGGCTCTTTTCCTATGTCAAAAGTTTTAGTTTTCGAGGGTAATAGCTACGTATGTTGAAAAAATGAAGATATTAGACTATTTTATGATTGCAAATGGTAAAGAATGTGATTAAAGGCTCTTTTCCTATGTCAAAAGTTTTAGTTTTCGAGGGTAATAGCTACGTATGTTGAAAAAATGAAGATATTAGACTATTTTATGATTGCAAATGGTAAAGAATGTGATTAAAGGCTCTTTTCCTATGTCAAAAGTTTTAGTTTTCGAGGGTAATAGCTACGTATGTTGAAAAAATGAAGATATTAGACTATTTTATGATTGCAAATGGTAAAGAATGTGATTAAAGGCTCTTTTCCTATGTCAAAAGTTTTAGTTTTCGAGGGTAATAGCTACGTATGTTGAAAAAATGAAGATATTAGACTATTTTATGATTGCAAATGGTAAAGAATGTGATTAAAGGCTCTTTTCCTATGTCAAAAGTTTTAGTTTTCGAGGGTAATAGCTACGTATGTTGAAAAAATGAAGATATTAGACTATTTTATGATTGCAAATGGTAAAGAATGTGATTAAAGGCTCTTTTCCTATTTCAAAAGTTTTAGTTTTCGAGGGTAATAGCTACGTATGTTGAAAAAATGAAGATATTAGACTATTTTATGATTGCACATGGTAAAGAATGTGATTAAAGGCTCTTTTCCTATGTCAAAAGTTTTAGTTTTCGAGGGTAATAGCTACGTATGTTGAAAAAATGAAGATATTAGACTATTTTATGATTGCAATGGTAAAGAATGTGATTAAAGGCTCTTTTCCTATGTCAAAAGTTTTAGTTTTCGAGGGTAATAGCTACGTATGTTGAAAAAATGAAGATATTAGACTATTTTATGATTGCAATGGTAAAGAATGTGATTAAAGGCTCTTTTCCTATGTCAAAAGTTTTAGTTTT
Organism: Artemia franciscana; assembly: GCF_032884065.1. Classification (NCBI taxonomy): domain Eukaryota; kingdom Metazoa; phylum Arthropoda; class Branchiopoda; order Anostraca; family Artemiidae; genus Artemia; species Artemia franciscana. The sequence goes on along the minus strand of NW_027065865.1, from coordinate 18,541 downwards.
CGAGGGTAATAGCTACGTATGTTGAAAAAATGAAGATATTAGACTATTTTATGATTGCAAATGGTAAAGAATGTGATTAAAGGCTCTTTTCCTATGTCAAAAGTTTTAGTTTTCGAGGGTAATAGCTACGTATGTTGAAAAAATGAAGATATTAGACTATTTTATGATTGCAATGGTAAAGAATGTGATTAAAGGCTCTTTTCCTATGTCAAAAGTTTTAGTTTTCGAGGGTAATAGCTACGTATGTTGAAAAAATGAAGATATTAGACTATTTTATGATTGCACATGGTAAAGAATGTGATTAAAGGCTCTTTTCCTATTTCAAAAGTTTTAGTTTTCGAGGGTAATAGCTACGTATGTTGAAAAAATGAAGATATTAGACTATTTTATGATTGCAAATGGTAAAGAATGTGATTAAAGGCTCTTTTCCTATGTCAAAAGTTTTAGTTTTCGAGGGTAATAGCTACGTATGTTGAAAAAATGAAGATATTAGACTATTTTATGATTGCAAATGGTAAAGAATGTGATTAAAGGCTCTTTTCCTATGTCAAAAGTTTTAGTTTTCGAGGGTAATAGCTACGTATGTTGAAAAAATGAAGATATTAGACTATTTTATGATTGCAAATGGTAAAGAATGTGATTAAAGGCTCTTTTCCTATGTCAAAAGTTTTAGTTTTCGAGGGTAATAGCTACGTATGTTGAAAAAATGAAGATATTAGACTATTTTATGATTGCACATGGTAAAGAATGTGATTAAAGGCTCTTTTCCTATGTCAAAAGTTTTAGTTTTCGAGGGTAATAGCTACGTATGTTGAAAAAATGAAGATATTAGACTATTTTATGATTGCAATGGTAAAGAATGTGATTAAAGGCTCTTTTCCTATGTCAAAAGTTTTAGTTTTCGAGGGTAATAGCTACGTATGTTGAAAAAATGAAGATATTAGACTATTTTATGATTGCAAATGGTAAAGAATGTGATTAAAGGCTCTTTTCCTATGTCAAAAGTTTTAGTTTTCGAGGGTAATAGCTACGTATGTTGAAAAAATGAAGATATTAGACTATTTTATGATTGCAAATGGTAAAGAATGTGATTAAAGGCTCTTTTCCTATGTCAAAAGTTTTAGTTTTCGAGGGTAATAGCTACGTATGTTGAAAAAATGAAGATATTAGACTATTTTATGATTGCAAATGGTAAAGAATGTGATTAAAGGCTCTTTTCCTATGTCAAAAGTTTTAGTTTTCGAGGGTAATAGCTACGTATGTTGAAAAAATGAAGATATTAGACTATTTTATGATTGCAAATGGTAAAGAATGTGATTAAAGGCTCTTTTCCTATGTCAAAAGTTTTAGTTTTCGAGGGTAATAGCTACGTATGTTGAAAAAATGAAGATATTAGACTATTTTATGATTGCAAATGGTAAAGAATGTGATTAAAGGCTCTTTTCCTATGTCAAAAGTTTTAGTTTTCGAGGGTAATAGCTACGTATGTTGAAAAAATGAAGATATTAGACTATTTTATGATTGCAAATGGTAAAGAATGTGATTAAAGGCTCTTTTCCTATTTCAAAAGTTTTAGTTTTCGAGGGTAATAGCTACGTATGTTGAAAAAATGAAGATATTAGACTATTTTATGATTGCACATGGTAAAGAATGTGATTAAAGGCTCTTTTCCTATTTCAAAAGTTTTAGTTTTCGAGGGTAATAGCTACGTATGTTGAAAAAATGAAGATATTAGACTATTTTATGATTGCAATGGTAAAGAATGTGATTAAAGGCTCTTTTCCTATGTCAAAAGTTTTAGTTTTCGAGGGTAATAGCTACGTATGTTGAAAAAATGAAGATATTAGACTATTTTATGATTGCACATGGTAAAGAATGTGATTAAAGGCTCTTTTCCTATGTCAAAAGTTTTAGTTTTCGAGGGTAATAGCTACGTATGTTGAAAAAATGAAGATATTAGACTATTTTATGATTGCAAATGGTAAAGAATGTGATTAAAGGCTCTTTTCCTATGTCAAAAGTTTTAGTTTTCGAGGGTAATAGCTACGTATGTTGAAAAAATGAAGATATTAGACTATTTTATGATTGCACATGGTAAAGAATGTGATTAAAGGCTCTTTTCCTATGTCAAAAGTTTTAGTTTTCGAGGGTAATAGCTACGTATGTTGAAAAAATGAAGATATTAGACTATTTTATGATTGCAAATGGTAAAGAATGTGATTAAAGGCTCTTTTCCTATGTCAAAAGTTTTAGTTTTCGAGGGTAATAGCTACGTATGTTGAAAAAATGAAGATATTAGACTATTTTATGATTGCAAATGGTAAAGAATGTGATTAAAGGCTCTTTTCCTATGTCAAAAGTTTTAGTTTTCGAGGGTAATAGCTACGTATGTTGAAAAAATGAAGATATTAGACTATTTTATGATTGCAAATGGTAAAGAATGTGATTAAAGGCTCTTTTCCTATGTCAAAAGTTTTAGTTTTCGAGGGTAATAGCTACGTATGTTGAAAAAATGAAGATATTAGACTATTTTATGATTGCAAATGGTAAAGAATGTGATTAAAGGCTCTTTTCCTATGTCAAAAGTTTTAGTTTTCGAGGGTAATAGCTACGTATGTTGAAAAAATGAAGATATTAGACTATTTTATGATTGCAAATGGTAAAGAATGTGATTAAAGGCTCTTTTCCTATGTCAAAAGTTTTAGTTTTCGAGGGTAATAGCTACGTATGTTGAAAAAATGAAGATATTAGACTATTTTATGATTGCAAATGGTAAAGAATGTGATTAAAGGCTCTTTTCCTATGTCAAAAGTTTTAGTTTTCGAGGGTAATAGCTACGTATGTTGAAAAAATGAAGATATTAGACTATTTTATGATTGCAAATGGTAAAGAATGTGATTAAAGGCTCTTTTCCTATTTCAAAAGTTTTAGTTTTCGAGGGTAATAGCTACGTATGTTGAAAAAATGAAGATATTAGACTATTTTATGATTGCACATGGTAAAGAATGTGATTAAAGGCTCTTTTCCTATGTCAAAAGTTTTAGTTTTCGAGGGTAATAGCTACGTATGTTGAAAAAATGAAGATATTAGACTATTTTATGATTGCAAATGGTAAAGAATGTGATTAAAGGCTCTTTTCCTATGTCAAAAGTTTTAGTTTTCGAGGGTAATAGCTACGTATGTTGAAAAAATGAAGATATTAGACTATTTTATGATTGCAATGGTAAAGAATGTGATTAAAGGCTCTTTTCCTATGTCAAAAGTTTTAGTTTTCGAGGGTAATAGCTACGTATGTTGAAAAAATGAAGATATTAGACTATTTTATGATTGCAAATGGTAAAGAATGTGATTAAAGGCTCTTTTCCTATGTCAAAAGTTTTAGTTTTCGAGGGTAATAGCTACGTATGTTGAAAAAATGAAGATATTAGACTATTTTATGATTGCAAATGGTAAAGAATGTGATTAAAGGCTCTTTTCCTATGTCAAAAGTTTTAGTTTTCGAGGGTAATAGCTACGTATGTTGAAAAAATGAAGATATTAGACTATTTTATGATTGCAAATGGTAAAGAATGTGATTAAAGGCTCTTTTCCTATGTCAAAAGTTTTAGTTTTCGAGGGTAATAGCTACGTATGTTGAAAAAATGAAGATATTAGACTATTTTATGATTGCAAATGGTAAAGAATGTGATTAAAGGCTCTTTTCCTATGTCAAAAGTTTTAGTTTTCGAGGGTAATAGCTACGTATGTTGAAAAAATGAAGATATTAGACTATTTTATGATTGCACATGGTAAAGAATGTGATTAAAGGCTCTTTTCCTATGTCAAAAGTTTTAGTTTTCGAGGGTAATAGCTACGTATGTTGAAAAAATGAAGATATTAGACTATTTTATGATTGCAAATGGTAAAGAATGTGATTAAAGGCTCTTTTCCTATGTCAAAAGTTTTAGTTTTCGAGGGTAATAGCTACGTATGTTGAAAAAATGAAGATATTAGACTATTTTATGATTGCACATGGTAAAGAATGTGATTAAAGGCTCTTTTCCTATTTCAAAAGTTTTAGTTTTCGAGGGTAATAGCTACGTATGTTGAAAAAATGAAGATATTAGACTATTTTATGATTGCAATGGTAAAGAATGTGATTAAAGGCTCTTTTCCTATGTCAAAAGTTTTAGTTTTCGAGGGTAATAGCTACGTATGTTGAAAAAATGAAGATATTAGACTATTTTATGATTGCAAATGGTAAAGAATGTGATTAAAGGCTCTTTTCCTATGTCAAAAGTTTTAGTTTTCGAGGGTAATAGCTACGTATGTTGAAAAAATGAAGATATTAGACTATTTTATGATTGCAAATGGTAAAGAATGTGATTAAAGGCTCTTTTCCTATGTCAAAAGTTTTAGTTTTCGAGGGTAATAGCTACGTATGTTGAAAAAATGAAGATATTAGACTATTTTATGATTGCAAATGGTAAAGAATGTGATTAAAGGCTCTTTTCCTATGTCAAAAGTTTTAGTTTTCGAGGGTAATAGCTACGTATGTTGAAAAAATGAAGATATTAGACTATTTTATGATTGCAAATGGTAAAGAATGTGATTAAAGGCTCTTTTCCTATGTCAAAAGTTTTAGTTTTCGAGGGTAATAGCTACGTATGTTGAAAAAATGAAGATATTAGACTATTTTATGATTGCAAATGGTAAAGAATGTGATTAAAGGCTCTTTTCCTATGTCAAAAGTTTTAGTTTTCGAGGGTAATAGCTACGTATGTTGAAAAAATGAAGATATTAGACTATTTTATGATTGCAAATGGTAAAGAATGTGATTAAAGGCTCTTTTCCTATGTCAAAAGTTTTAGTTTTCGAGGGTAATAGCTACGTATGTTGAAAAAATGAAGATATTAGACTATTTTATGATTGCACATGGTAAAGAATGTGATTAAAGGCTCTTTTCCTATGTCAAAAGTTTTAGTTTTCGAGGGTAATAGCTACGTATGTTGAAAAAATGAAGATATTAGACTATTTTATGATTGCAAATGGTAAAGAATGTGATTAAAGGCTCTTTTCCTATGTCAAAAGTTTTAGTTTTCGAGGGTAATAGCTACGTATGTTGAAAAAATGAAGATATTAGACTATTTTATGATTGCACATGGTAAAGAATGTGATTAAAGGCTCTTTTCCTATTTCAAAAGTTTTAGTTTTCGAGGGTAATAGCTACGTATGTTGAAAAAATGAAGATATTAGACTATTTTATGATTGCACATGGTAAAGAATGTGATTAAAGGCTCTTTTCCTATTTCAAAAGTTTTAGTTTTCGAGGGTAATAGCTACGTATGTTGAAAAAATGAAGATATTAGACTATTTTATGATTGCAAATGGTAAAGAATGTGATTAAAGGCTCTTTTCCTATTTCAAAAGTTTTAGTTTTCGAGGGTAATAGCTACGTATGTTGAAAAAATGAAGATATTAGACTATTTTATGATTGCAAATGGTAAAGAATGTGATTAAAGGCTCTTTTCCTATGTCAAAAGTTTTAGTTTTCGAGGGTAATAGCTACGTATGTTGAAAAAATGAAGATATTAGACTATTTTATGATTGCAAATGGTAAAGAATGTGATTAAAGGCTCTTTTCCTATGTCAAAAGTTTTAGTTTTCGAGGGTAATAGCTACGTATGTTGAAAAAATGAAGATATTAGACTATTTTATGATTGCAAATGGTAAAGAATGTGATTAAAGGCTCTTTTCCTATGTCAAAAGTTTTAGTTTTCGAGGGTAATAGCTACGTATGTTGAAAAAATGAAGATATTAGACTATTTTATGATTGCAAATGGTAAAGAATGTGATTAAAGGCTCTTTTCCTATGTCAAAAGTTTTAGTTTTCGAGGGTAATAGCTACGTATGTTGAAAAAATGAAGATATTAGACTATTTTATGATTGCAAATGGTAAAGAATGTGATTAAAGGCTCTTTTCCTATGTCAAAAGTTTTAGTTTTCGAGGGTAATAGCTACGTATGTTGAAAAAATGAAGATATTAGACTATTTTATGATTGCACATGGTAAAGAATGTGATTAAAGGCTCTTTTCCTATTCAAAAGTTTTAGTTTTCGAGGGTAATAGCTACGTATGTTGAAAAAATGAAGATATTAGACTATTTTATGATTGCAAATGGTAAAGAATGTGATTAAAGGCTCTTTTCCTATGTCAAAAGTTTTAGTTTTCGAGGGTAATAGCTACGTATGTTGAAAAAATGAAGATATTAGACTATTTTATGATTGCAATGGTAAAGAATGTGATTAAAGGCTCTTTTCCTATGTCAAAAGTTTTAGTTTTCGAGGGTAATAGCTACGTATGTTGAAAAAATGAAGATATTAGACTATTTTATGATTGCAAATGGTAAAGAATGTGATTAAAGGCTCTTTTCCTATGTCAAAAGTTTTAGTTTTCGAGGGTAATAGCTACGTATGTTGAAAAAATGAAGATATTAGACTATTTTATGATTGCAAATGGTAAAGAATGTGATTAAAGGCTCTTTTCCTATGTCAAAAGTTTTAGTTTTCGAGGGTAATAGCTACGTATGTTGAAAAAATGAAGATATTAGACTATTTTATGATTGCAAATGGTAAAGAATGTGATTAAAGGCTCTTTTCCTATGTCAAAAGTTTTAGTTTTCGAGGGTAATAGCTACGTATGTTGAAAAAATGAAGATATTAGACTATTTTATGATTGCAAATGGTAAAGAATGTGATTAAAGGCTCTTTTCCTATGTCAAAAGTTTTAGTTTTCGAGGGTAATAGCTACGTATGTTGAAAAAATGAAGATATTAGACTATTTTATGATTGCAATGGTAAAGAATGTGATTAAAGGCTCTTTTCCTATGTCAAAAGTTTTAGTTTTCGAGGGTAATAGCTACGTATGTTGAAAAAATGAAGATATTAGACTATTTTATGATTGCAAATGGTAAAGAATGTGATTAAAGGCTCTTTTCCTATGTCAAAAGTTTTAGTTTTCGAGGGTAATAGCTACGTATGTTGAAAAAATGAAGATATTAGACTATTTTATGATTGCAAATGGTAAAGAATGTGATTAAAGGCTCTTTTCCTATTTCAAAAGTTTTAGTTTTCGAGGGTAATAGCTACGTATGTTGAAAAAATGAAGATATTAGACTATTTTATGATTGCAAATGGTAAAGAATGTGATTAAAGGCTCTTTTCCTATTTCAAAAGTTTTAGTTTTCGAGGGTAATAGCTACGTATGTTGAAAAAATGAAGATATTAGACTATTTTATGATTGCAAATGGTAAAGAATGTGATTAAAGGCTCTTTTCCTATGTCAAAAGTTTTAGTTTTCGAGGGTAATAGCTACGTATGTTGAAAAAATGAAGATATTAGACTATTTTATGATTGCACATGGTAAAGAATGTGATTAAAGGCTCTTTTCCTATGTCAAAAGTTTTAGTTTTCGAGGGTAATAGCTACGTATGTTGAAAAAATGAAGATATTAGACTATTTTATGATTGCAAATGGTAAAGAATGTGATTAAAGGCTCTTTTCCTATGTCAAAAGTTTTAGTTTTCGAGGGTAATAGCTACGTATGTTGAAAAAATGAAGATATTAGACTATTTTATGATTGCAAATGGTAAAGAATGTGATTAAAGGCTCTTTTCCTATGTCAAAAGTTTTAGTTTTCGAGGGTAATAGCTACGTATGTTGAAAAAATGAAGATATTAGACTATTTTATGATTGCAAATGGTAAAGAATGTGATTAAAGGCTCTTTTCCTATGTCAAAAGTTTTAGTTTTCGAGGGTAATAGCTACGTATGTTGAAAAAATGAAGATATTAGACTATTTTATGATTGCAAATGGTAAAGAATGTGATTAAAGGCTCTTTTCCTATGTCAAAAGTTTTAGTTTTCGAGGGTAATAGCTACGTATGTTGAAAAAATGAAGATATTAGACTATTTTATGATTGCAAATGGTAAAGAATGTGATTAAAGGCTCTTTTCCTATGTCAAAAGTTTTAGTTTTCGAGGGTAATAGCTACGTATGTTGAAAAAATGAAGATATTAGACTATTTTATGATTGCAAATGGTAAAGAATGTGATTAAAGGCTCTTTTCCTATGTCAAAAGTTTTAGTTTTCGAGGGTAATAGCTACGTATGTTGAAAAAATGAAGATATTAGACTATTTTATGATTGCACATGGTAAAGAATGTGATTAAAGGCTCTTTTCCTATGTCAAAAGTTTTAGTTTTCGAGGGTAATAGCTACGTATGTTGAAAAAATGAAGATATTAGACTATTTTATGATTGCAATGGTAAAGAATGTGATTAAAGGCTCTTTTCCTATTTCAAAAGTTTTAGTTTTCGAGGGTAATAGCTACGTATGTTGAAAAAATGAAGATATTAGACTATTTTATGATTGCAAATGGTAAAGAATGTGATTAAAGGCTCTTTTCCTATTTCAAAAGTTTTAGTTTTCGAGGGTAATAGCTACGTATGTTGAAAAAATGAAGATATTAGACTATTTTATGATTGCAAATGGTAAAGAATGTGATTAAAGGCTCTTTTCCTATGTCAAAAGTTTTAGTTTTCGAGGGTAATAGCTACGTATGTTGAAAAAATGAAGATATTAGACTATTTTATGATTGCAAATGGTAAAGAATGTGATTAAAGGCTCTTTTCCTATGTCAAAAGTTTTAGTTTTCGAGGGTAATAGCTACGTATGTTGAAAAAATGAAGATATTAGACTATTTTATGATTGCAATGGTAAAGAATGTGATTAAAGGCTCTTTTCCTATGTCAAAAGTTTTAGTTTTCGAGGGTAATAGCTACGTATGTTGAAAAAATGAAGATATTAGACTATTTTATGATTGCAAATGGTAAAGAATGTGATTAAAGGCTCTTTTCCTATGTCAAAAGTTTTAGTTTTCGAGGGTAATAGCTACGTATGTTGAAAAAATGAAGATATTAGACTATTTTATGATTGCACATGGTAAAGAATGTGATTAAAGGCTCTTTTCCTATGTCAAAAGTTTTAGTTTTCGAGGGTAATAGCTACGTATGTTGAAAAAATGAAGATATTAGACTATTTTATGATTGCAATGGTAAAGAATGTGATTAAAGGCTCTTTTCCTATGTCAAAAGTTTTAGTTTTCGAGGGTAATAGCTACGTATGTTGAAAAAATGAAGATATTAGACTATTTTATGATTGCAAATGGTAAAGAATGTGATTAAAGGCTCTTTTCCTATGTCAAAAGTTTTAGTTTTCGAGGGTAATAGCTACGTATGTTGAAAAAATGAAGATATTAGACTATTTTATGATTGCAAATGGTAAAGAATGTGATTAAAGGCTCTTTTCCTATGTCAAAAGTTTTAGTTTTCGAGGGTAATAGCTACGTATGTTGAAAAAATGAAGATATTAGACTATTTTATGATTGCAAATGGTAAAGAATGTGATTAAAGGCTCTTTTCCTATGTCAAAAGTTTTAGTTTTCGAGGGTAATAGCTACGTATGTTGAAAAAATGAAGATATTAGACTATTTTATGATTGCACATGGTAAAGAATGTGATTAAAGGCTCTTTTCCTATTTCAAAAGTTTTAGTTTTCGAGGGTAATAGCTACGTATGTTGAAAAAATGAAGATATTAGACTATTTTATGATTGCAAATGGTAAAGAATGTGATTAAAGGCTCTTTTCCTATTTCAAAAGTTTTAGTTTTCGAGGGTAATAGCTACGTATGTTGAAAAAATGAAGATATTAGACTATTTTATGATTGCAAATGGTAAAGAATGTGATTAAAGGCTCTTTTCCTATGTCAAAAGTTTTAGTTTTCGAGGGTAATAGCTACGTATGTTGAAAAAATGAAGATATTAGACTATTTTATGATTGCAAATGGTAAAGAATGTGATTAAAGGCTCTTTTCCTATGTCAAAAGTTTTAGTTTTCGAGGGTAATAGCTACGTATGTTGAAAAAATGAAGATATTAGACTATTTTATGATTGCAAATGGTAAAGAATGTGATTAAAGGCTCTTTTCCTATGTCAAAAGTTTTAGTTTTCGAGGGTAATAGCTACGTATGTTGAAAAAATGAAGATATTAGACTATTTTATGATTGCAAATGGTAAAGAATGTGATTAAAGGCTCTTTTCCTATTTCAAAAGTTTTAGTTTTCGAGGGTAATAGCTACGTATGTTGAAAAAATGAAGATATTAGACTATTTTATGATTGCAATGGTAAAGAATGTGATTAAAGGCTCTTTTCCTATGTCAAAAGTTTTAGTTTTCGAGGGTAATAGCTACGTATGTTGAAAAAATGAAGATATTAGACTATTTTATGATTGCAAATGGTAAAGAATGTGATTAAAGGCTCTTTTCCTATGTCAAAAGTTTTAGTTTTCGAGGGTAATAGCTACGTATGTTGAAAAAATGAAGATATTAGACTATTTTATGATTGCACATGGTAAAGAATGTGATTAAAGGCTCTTTTCCTATGTCAAAAGTTTTAGTTTTCGAGGGTAATAGCTACGTATGTTGAAAAAATGAAGATATTAGACTATTTTATGATTGCACATGGTAAAGAATGTGATTAAAGGCTCTTTTCCTATGTCAAAAGTTTTAGTTTTCGAGGGTAATAGCTACGTATGTTGAAAAAATGAAGATATTAGACTATTTTATGATTGCAAATGGTAAAGAATGTGATTAAAGGCTCTTTTCCTATGTCAAAAGTTTTAGTTTTCGAGGGTAATAGCTACGTATGTTGAAAAAATGAAGATATTAGACTATTTTATGATTGCACATGGTAAAGAATGTGATTAAAGGCTCTTTTCCTATGTCAAAAGTTTTAGTTTTCGAGGGTAATAGCTACGTATGTTGAAAAAATGAAGATATTAGACTATTTTATGATTGCAAATGGTAAAGAATGTGATTAAAGGCTCTTTTCCTATGTCAAAAGTTTTAGTTTTCGAGGGTAATAGCTACGTATGTTGAAAAAATGAAGATATTAGACTATTTTATGATTGCAAATGGTAAAGAATGTGATTAAAGGCTCTTTTCCTATGTCAAAAGTTTTAGTTTTCGAGGGTAATAGCTACGTATGTTGAAAAAATGAAGATATTAGACTATTTTATGATTGCAAATGGTAAAGAATGTGATTAAAGGCTCTTTTCCTATGTCAAAAGTTTTAGTTTTCGAGGGTAATAGCTACGTATGTTGAAAAAATGAAGATATTAGACTATTTTATGATTGCACATGGTAAAGAATGTGATTAAAGGCTCTTTTCCTATGTCAAAAGTTTTAGTTTTCGAGGGTAATAGCTACGTATGTTGAAAAAATGAAGATATTAGACTATTTTATGATTGCAAATGGTAAAGAATGTGATTAAAGGCTCTTTTCCTATGTCAAAAGTTTTAGTTTTCGAGGGTAATAGCTACGTATGTTGAAAAAATGAAGATATTAGACTATTTTATGATTGCAAATGGTAAAGAATGTGATTAAAGGCTCTTTTCCTATTTCAAAAGTTTTAGTTTTCGAGGGTAATAGCTACGTATGTTGAAAAAATGAAGATATTAGACTATTTTATGATTGCAATGGTAAAGAATGTGATTAAAGGCTCTTTTCCTATGTCAAAAGTTTTAGTTTTCGAGGGTAATAGCTACGTATGTTGAAAAAATGAAGATATTAGACTATTTTATGATTGCAAATGGTAAAGAATGTGATTAAAGGCTCTTTTCCTATTTCAAAAGTTTTAGTTTTCGAGGGTAATAGCTACGTATGTTGAAAAAATGAAGATATTAGACTATTTTATGATTGCACATGGTAAAGAATGTGATTAAAGGCTCTTTTCCTATGTCAAAAGTTTTAGTTTTCGAGGGTAATAGCTACGTATGTTGAAAAAATGAAGATATTAGACTATTTTATGATTGCAAATGGTAAAGAATGTGATTAAAGGCTCTTTTCCTATGTCAAAAGTTTTAGTTTTCGAGGGTAATAGCTACGTATGTTGAAAAAATGAAGATATTAGACTATTTTATGATTGCAAATGGTAAAGAATGTGATTAAAGGCTCTTTTCCTATGTCAAAAGTTTTAGTTTTCGAGGGTAATAGCTACGTATGTTGAAAAAATGAAGATATTAGACTATTTTATGATTGCAAATGGTAAAGAATGTGATTAAAGGCTCTTTTCCTATGTCAAAAGTTTTAGTTTTCGAGGGTAATAGCTACGTATGTTGAAAAAATGAAGATATTAGACTATTTTATGATTGCAAATGGTAAAGAATGTGATTAAAGGCTCTTTTCCTATGTCAAAAGTTTTAGTTTTCGAGGGTAATAGCTACGTATGTTGAAAAAATGAAGATATTAGACTATTTTATGATTGCAAATGGTAAAGAATGTGATTAAAGGCTCTTTTCCTATGTCAAAAGTTTTAGTTTTCGAGGGTAATAGCTACGTATGTTGAAAAAATGAAGATATTAGACTATTTTATGATTGCAAATGGTAAAGAATGTGATTAAAGGCTCTTTTCCTATGTCAAAAGTTTTAGTTTTCGAGGGTAATAGCTACGTATGTTGAAAAAATGAAGATATTAGACTATTTTATGATTGCACATGGTAAAGAATGTGATTAAAGGCTCTTTTCCTATGTCAAAAGTTTTAGTTTTCGAGGGTAATAGCTACGTATGTTGAAAAAATGAAGATATTAGACTATTTTATGATTGCAAATGGTAAAGAATGTGATTAAAGGCTCTTTTCCTATTTCAAAAGTTTTAGTTTTCGAGGGTAATAGCTACGTATGTTGAAAAAATGAAGATATTAGACTATTTTATGATTGCAAATGGTAAAGAATGTGATTAAAGGCTCTTTTCCTATGTCAAAAGTTTTAGTTTTCGAGGGTAATAGCTACGTATGTTGAAAAAATGAAGATATTAGACTATTTTATGATTGCAAATGGTAAAGAATGTGATTAAAGGCTCTTTTCCTATGTCAAAAGTTTTAGTTTTCGAGGGTAATAGCTACGTATGTTGAAAAAATGAAGATATTAGACTATTTTATGATTGCAAATGGTAAAGAATGTGATTAAAGGCTCTTTTCCTATTTCAAAAGTTTTAGTTTTCGAGGGTAATAGCTACGTATGTTGAAAAAATGAAGATATTAGACTATTTTATGATTGCACATGGTAAAGAATGTGATTAAAGGCTCTTTTCCTATGTCAAAAGTTTTAGTTTTCGAGGGTAATAGCTACGTATGTTGAAAAAATGAAGATATTAGACTATTTTATGATTGCAAATGGTAAAGAATGTGATTAAAGGCTCTTTTCCTATGTCAAAAGTTTTAGTTTTCGAGGGTAATAGCTACGTATGTTGAAAAAATGAAGATATTAGACTATTTTATGATTGCACATGGTAAAGAATGTGATTAAAGGCTCTTTTCCTATGTCAAAAGTTTTAGTTTTCGAGGGTAATAGCTACGTATGTTGAAAAAATGAAGATATTAGACTATTTTATGATTGCACATGGTAAAGAATGTGATTAAAGGCTCTTTTCCTATGTCAAAAGTTTTAGTTTTCGAGGGTAATAGCTACGTATGTTGAAAAAATGAAGATATTAGACTATTTTATGATTGCAAATGGTAAAGAATGTGATTAAAGGCTCTTTTCCTATGTCAAAAGTTTTAGTTTTCGAGGGTAATAGCTACGTATGTTGAAAAAATGAAGATATTAGACTATTTTATGATTGCAATGGTAAAGAATGTGATTAAAGGCTCTTTTCCTATGTCAAAAGTTTTAGTTTTCGAGGGTAATAGCTACGTATGTTGAAAAAATGAAGATATTAGACTATTTTATGATTGCAAATGGTAAAGAATGTGATTAAAGGCTCTTTTCCTATGTCAAAAGTTTTAGTTTTCGAGGGTAATAGCTACGTATGTTGAAAAAATGAAGATATTAGACTATTTTATGATTGCAAATGGTAAAGAATGTGATTAAAGGCTCTTTTCCTATTCAAAAGTTTTAGTTTTCGAGGGTAATAGCTACGTATGTTGAAAAAATGAAGATATTAGACTATTTTATGATTGCAATGGTAAAGAATGTGATTAAAGGCTCTTTTCCTATGTCAAAAGTTTTAGTTTTCGAGGTAATAGCTACGTATGTTGAAAAAATGAAGATATTAGACTATTTTATGATTGCACATGGTAAAGAATGTGATTAAAGGCTCTTTTCCTATGTCAAAAGTTTTAGTTTTCGAGGGTAATAGCTACGTATGTTGAAAAAATGAAGATATTAGACTATTTTATGATTGCAAATGGTAAAGAATGTGATTAAATGCTCTTTTCCTATTTCAAAAGTTTTAGTTTTCGAGGGTAATAGCTACGTATGTTGAAAAAATGAAGATATTAGACTATTTTATGATTGCAAATGGTAAAGAATGTGATTAAAGGCTCTTTTCCTATTTCAAAAGTTTTAGTTTTCGAGGGTAATAGCTACGTATGTTGAAAAAATGAAGATATTAGACTATTTTATGATTGCACATGGTAAAGAATGTGATTAAAGGCTCTTTTCCTATGTCAAAAGTTTTAGTTTTCGAGGGTAATAGCTACGTATGTTGAAAAAATGAAGATATTAGACTATTTTATGATTGCAAATGGTAAAGAATGTGATTAAAGGCTCTTTTCCTATTTCAAAAGTTTTAGTTTTCGAGGGTAATAGCTACGTATGTTGAAAAAATGAAATATTAGACTATTTTATGATTGCACATGGTAAAGAATGTGATTAAAGGCTCTTTTCCTATGTCAAAAGTTTTAGTTTTCGAGGGTAATAGCTACGTATGTTGAAAAAATGAAGATATTAGACTATTTTATGATTGCAAATGGTAAAGAATGTGATTAAAGGCTCTTTTCCTATGTCAAAAGTTTTAGTTTTCGATGGTAATAGCTACGTATGTTGAAAAAATGAAGATATTAGACTATTTTATGATTGCAAATGGTAAAGAATGTGATTAAAGGCTCTTTTCCTATGTCAAAAGTTTTAGTTTTCGAGGGTAATAGCTACGTATGTTGAAAAAATGAAGATATTAGACTATTTTATGATTGCAATGGTAAAGAATGTGATTAAAGGCTCTTTTCCTATGTCAAAAGTTTTAGTTTTCGAGGGTAATAGCTACGTATGTTGAAAAAATGAAGATATTAGACTATTTTATGATTGCACATGGTAAAGAATGTGATTAAAGGCTCTTTTCCTATGTCAAAAGTTTTAGTTTTCGAGGGTAATAGCTACGTATGTTGAAAAAATGAAGATATTAGACTATTTTATGATTGCAAATGGTAAAGAATGTGATTAAAGGCTCTTTTCCTATTTCAAAAGTTTTAGTTTTCGAGGGTAATAGCTACGTATGTTGAAAAAATGAAGATATTAGACTATTTTATGATTGCACATGGTAAAGAATGTGATTAAAGGCTCTTTTCCTATTTCAAAAGTTTTAGTTTTCGAGGTAATAGCTACGTATGTTGAAAAAATGAAGATATTAGACTATTTTATGATTGCAAATGGTAAAGAATGTGATTAAAGGCTCTTTTCCTATGTCAAAAGTTTTAGTTTTCGAGGGTAATAGCTACGTATGTTGAAAAAATGAAGATATTAGACTATTTTATGATTGCAATGGTAAAGAATGTGATTAAAGGCTCTTTTCCTATGTCAAAAGTTTTAGTTTTCGAGGGTAATAGCTACGTATGTTGAAAAAATGAAGATATTAGACTATTTTATGATTGCAAATGGTAAAGAATGTGATTAAAGGCTCTTTTCCTATGTCAAAAGTTTTAGTTTTCGAGGGTAATAGCTACGTATGTTGAAAAAATGAAGATATTAGACTATTTTATGATTGCAAATGGTAAAGAATGTGATTAAAGGCTCTTTTCCTATTTCAAAAGTTTTAGTTTTCGAGGGTAATAGCTATGTCTGTGAAAAAATGAAGATATTAGACTATTTTATGATTGCAATGGTAAAGAATGTGATTAAAGGCTCTTTTCCTATGTCAAAAGTTTTAGTTTTCGAGGGTAATAGCTACGTATGTTGAAAAAATGAAGATATTAGACTATTTTATGATTGCAAATGGTAAAGAATGTGATTAAAGGCTCTTTTCCTATGTCAAAAGTTTTAGTTTTCGAGGGTAATAGCTACGTATGTTGAAAAAATGAAGATATTAGACTATTTTATGATTGCAAATGGTAAAGAATGTGATTAAAGGCTCTTTTCCTATGTCAAAAGTTTTAGTTTTCGAGGGTAATAGCTACGTATGTTGAAAAAATGAAGATATTAGACTATTTTATGATTGCAAATGGTAAAGAATGTGATTAAAGGCTCTTTTCCTATGTCAAAAGTTTTAGTTTTCGAGGGTAATAGCTACGTATGTTGAAAAAATGAAGATATTAGACTATTTTATGATTGCAAATGGTAAAGAATGTGATTAAAGGCTCTTTTCCTATGTCAAAAGTTTTAGTTTTCGAGGGTAATAGCTACGTATGTTGAAAAAATGAAGATATTAGACTATTTTATGATTGCACATGGTAAAGAATGTGATTAAAGGCTCTTTTCCTATGTCAAAAGTTTTAGTTTTCGAGGGTAATAGCTACGTATGTTGAAAAAATGAAGATATTAGACTATTTTATGATTGCACATGGTAAAGAATGTGATTAAAGGCTCTTTTCCTATTTCAAAAGTTTTAGTTTTCGAGGGTAATAGCTGTATGTTGAAAAAATGAAGATATTAGACTATTTTATGATTGCACATGGTAAAGAATGTGATTAAAGGCTCTTTTCCTATTTCAAAAGTTTTAGTTTTCGAGGGTAATAGCTACGTATGTTGAAAAAATGAAGATATTAGACTATTTTATGATTGCACATGGTAAAGAATGTGATTAAAGGCTCTTTTCTTATTTCAAAAGTTTTAATTTTCGAGGTAATAGCTACGTATGTTGAAAAAATGAAGATATTAGACTATTTTATGATTGCACATGGTAAAGAATGTGATTAAAGGCTCTTTTCCTATGTCAAAAGTTTTAGTTTTCGAGGGTAATAGCTACGTATGTTGAAAAAATGAAGATATTAGACTATTTTATGATTGCAAATGGTAAAGAATGTGATTAAAGGCTCTTTTCCTATGTCAAAAGTTTTAGTTTTCGAGGTAATAGCTACGTATGTTGAAAAAATGAAGATATTAGACTATTTTATGATTGCAATGGTAAAGAATGTGATTAAAGGCTCTTTTCCTATGTCAAAAGTTTTAGTTTTCGAGGGTAATAGCTACGTCTGTTGAAAAAATGAAGATATTAGACTATTTTATGATTGCAAATGGTAAAGAATGTGATTAAAGGCTCTTTTCCTATTTCAAAAGTTTTAGTTTTCGAGGGTAATAGCTTCGTATGTTGAAAAAATGAAGATATTAGACTATTTTATGATTGCAAATGGTAAAGAATGTGATTAAAGGCTCTTTTCCTATTTCAAAAGTTTTAGTTTTTGAGGGTAATAGCTACGTATGTTGAAAAAATGAAGATATTAGACTATTTTATGATTGCAATGGTAAAGAATGTGATTAAAGGCTCTTTTCCATATGTCAAAAGTTTTAGTTTTCGATGGTAATAGCTACGTTTGTTGAAAAAATGAAGATATTAGACTGTTTTATGATTGCACATGGTAAAGAATGTGATTAAAGGCTCTTTTCCTATTTCAAAAGTTTTAGTTTTCGAGGGTAATAGCTACGTATGTTGAAAAAATGAAGATATTAGACTATTTTATGATTGCACATGGTAAAGAATCTGATTAAAGGCTCTTTTCCTATTTCAAAAGTTTTAGTTTTCGAGGGTAATAGCTACGTATGTTGAAAAAATGAAGATATTAGACTATTTTATGATTGCACATGGTAAAGAATGTGATTAAAGGCTCTTTTCCTATGTCAAAAGTTTTAGTTTTTGAGGGTAATAGCTACGTATGTTGAAAAAATGAAGATATTAGACTATTTTATTATTGCAAATGGTAAAGAATGTGATTAAAGGCTCTTTTCCTATTTCAAAAGTTTTAGTTTTCGAGGGTAATAGCTACGTATGTTGAAAAAATGAAGATATTAGACAATTTTATGATTGCACATGGTAAAGAATGTTATTAAAGGCTCTTTTCCTATGTCACAAGTTTTAGTTTTCGAGGGTAATAGCTACCTATGTTGAAAAAATGAAGATATTAGACTATTTTATGATTGCAAATGGTAAAGAATGTGATTAAAGGCTCTTTTCTTATGTCAAACGTTTTAGTTTTCTAGGTTAATAGCTACGTATGTTGAAAGAATGAAGATATTAGACTATTTTATGATTGCAAATTGTAAAGAATGTGATTAAAGGCTCTTTTCCTATGTCAAAAGTTTTAGTTTTCGATGGTAATAGCTACGTATGTTGAAAAAATGAAGATATTAGACTATTTTATGATTGCAAATGGTAAAGAATGTGATTAAAGGCTCTTTTTCTATGTCAAAAGTTTTAGTTTTCGAGGGTAATAGCTATATATGTTGAAAAAATGAAGAT
>NW_027065864.1:0-20450 GCF_032884065.1 Artemia franciscana | reverse complement strand
AATCCTTATAATGACATCAGTCGACAAACATGACGTCAGTCGACACACAAACATAACGTCACTCGACACACACACACACACAGAGACAACTTATCTATATATCTATATATATATAAATAAGTTGTCTGTCTGTGGATCTGTGGATGGATCAGGTGACGTCATGTTTCGGCTGACGTCATGAAATTTCTGTGGATCTGTGGATCAGGTGACGTCATGTTTCCGTTTCGGCTGACGTGGCCTCTATTAGGTTTTCCATTGTTTTTTTTACGGCAAGTCGCGTGCCATTGCAAAGCTTTGGTGGGTTGATATTTCTTAAAAGTATTATTGGTACGCCTATTTTTAGTTGTAGCACGTGTGGTGGAAACCCTGAAGGATCTATGGAATTTAAAAATTCAGATGGATAATTAACCGCTTCATTTGGTTCCAAAATACAAATTAACTGCGTAAAACTTGCGAATATACAACATTCTTCGCTGTCCAATTGTCGCTGCATATAAATAGATTGTCAGGTTTACCGACCCTCGAACATGCAACGTACAATTGTCCATGGGAAAAACAATCAGTATTAAGATCAATACCACATTTTTCTATGATTGACCTTGAGCTTTGTTAATGGTGATTGCAAATGCTAATCGAATTGGGAATTGCAATCTTTTAAATTGAAAAGGCAGATCCGTTGGAATCATGGGAATGCGAGGAATAAGAACAGCCTCACCCTCAAAAGGCCCTGTCAAGATTGTGGCCTCTATTAGGTTTTCCATTGTTTTTTTTTACGGCAAGTCGAGTGCCATTGCAAAGCTTTGGTGGGTTTATATTTCTTAAAAGTATTATTGGTACGCCTATTTTTAGTTGTAGCACGTGTGGTGGAAACCCTGAAAGATCTATGGAATTTAAAAATTCAGATGGATAATTAACCGCTTCATTTGGTTCCAAAACTGTGTCGACTGACTTGTAAAGGACTGCCTGGTCTTGAATCTTGGTCAAAACAATATTGTTGATTTCGTGGACGTCTATATTTTTGGGTGCGAGAATCGCTCTTTCACTTAGCTATTTATTATTTTTATAATTTTTTAGAATATTCGGAAAAACTTTTTCAATCAATTCATTTTTGGACGTCACTAAATTACAGAAATCAGCAGGTAGTTGTATATGTCCTGAAATTGAGTCTACTGGGAGCTTTCCGTTTCCCATTGCCAGCAATTGATCTGAAAATGTTTGACCAGAGTCATCGTTTTGCAATCGGACACGCATATTTGTAGTTAATTTTAATGTTTTTACGTGTGCCCATAAATTAGTATTTTTCAGGCAAGCATTCATTTCATCTGCAGGAGTTGATCTAGGTATTATAGGTAATGTTTGCCTGAAATCTCCCGCAAGCAATATTAAGGTGCTGCTTTCTGTTCTTTCTTTCTCTATCAGCCTCAAGCCTGTTTCCCTGCTGTTCTTTTGATTCCTCGGCACGCCTTCTTTTTTCACTTTCTCTTTTAGCAGCAAGTCTGCTTTCGCGTTGCTCTGGTAGTTCCTCTGCACGCTTTCTTTTCTGACTTTCTCTATCAGCAGCAAGTTTTTTGGCATAGACTCTTTGAGCATCTTCATCAGTCATTGTAAACTTAAACATTAATAGATTTCTAAGTGAACATATGTCTTATATAACTTGAATGACCTCACCGTCAAAGCAAAAATGACGACAACTAATTCATGACGTCAGCCGACACAGAAACATGACGTCACCTGACACTAATTTCACTAATTACAGAAATCAGCAGGTAGTTGTATACGTCCTGAAATTGTAATGTTTGCCTGAAATCTCCCGCAAGCAATATTAATGTGCTGCCAAAGGGTTTCGACTTCCCTCGCAAATCTTTCAAGCATTGATCCAGAGCCTCGAGCGATTTTTTGTGTGCCATTGTGCACTCATCCCAAATAATAAGTTTGCATTGCTGCAATACTTTACCCATCCCAGATGATTTGGAAATATTGCACGTGGGAGTTTCTGTAGAATGCAAGTTCAGAGGCAATTTCAAAGCGGTGATTGCAAATGCTAATCGAATTGGGAATTGCAATCTTTTAAATTGAAAAGGCAGATCGGTTGGAATCATGGGAATGCGAGGAATAAGAACAGCCTCACCTCAAAAGGCCCTGTCAAGATTGTGGCCTCTATTAGGTTTTCCATTGTTTTTTTACGGCAAGTCGAGTGCCATTGCAAAGCTTTGGTGGGTTTATATTTCTTAAAAGTATTATTGGTACGCCTATTTTTAGTTGTAGCACGTGTGGTGGAAACCCTGAAAGATCTATGGAATTTAAAAATTCAGATGGATAATTAACCGCTTCATTTGGTTCCAAAACTGTGTCGACTGACTTGTAAAGGACTGCCTGGTCTCGAATCTTAGGTCAAAACAATATTGTTGATTTCGTGGACGTCTATATTTTTGGGTGCGAGAATCGCTCTTTCACTTAGCCATTTATTATTTTTATAATTTTTTAGAATATTCGGAAATAATTTTTCAATCAATTCATTTTTGGACGTCACTAAATTACAGAAATCAGCAGGTAGTTGTATACGTCCTATCAGTAGGCATCAAATCGATGGCTGTTTTGAACTGACGCACTAAATTATTATTTTCGTGGAAAAGATGTTGCAATTGGGAAACGATTATCCTTTCAACGTTGGGAGAAATTTCGCAACGTGCATTCAATTCAGAATTTCTATCACTGATGAAGTAAAATTGTAAAAATTTATGATTCTCGCCTGAGAATGGTAGAAGGGACCCTGCTCTATGATAAATTTGCCCTTTTACTTTGAAAGTAGACATAAATTGATCTGGATTTTCGATTTGACCTGAATTTTTAAATTCCATAGATCTTTCAGGATTTCCACCACACGTGCTACAACTAAAAATAGGCGTACCAATAATACTTTTAAGAAATATAAACCCACCAAAGCTTTGCAATGGCACTCGACTTGCCGTAATAAAAAAACAATGGAAAACCTAATAGAGGCCACAATCTTGACAGGGCCTTTTGAGGGTGAGGCTGTTCTTATTCCTGCATTCCCATGATTCCAACGGATCTGCCTTTTCAATTTAAAAGATTGCAATTCCCAATTCGATTATCATTTGCAATCACCATTAACAAAGCTCAAGGTCAATCATTAGAAAAATGTGGTATAGATCTTAATACTGATTGTTTTTCCCATGGACAATTGTACGTTGCATGTTCGAGGGTCGGTAAACCTGACAATCTATTTATATGCAGTGACAATTGGACAGCGAAGAATGTTGTATATTCGCAAGTTTTACGCAGATAATTTGTATTTTGGAACCAAATGAAGCGGTTAATTATCCATCTGAATTTTTAAATTCCATAGATCCTTCAGGGTTTCCACCACACGTGCTACAACTAAAAATAGGCGTACCAATAATACTTTTAAGAAATATCAACCCACCAAAGCTTTGCAATGGCACGCGACTTGCCGTAAAAAAAAACAATGGAAAACCTAATAGAGGCCACAATTTTGACAGGGCCTTATGAGGGTGAGGCTGTTCTTATTCCTCGCATTCCCATGATTCCAACGGATCTGCTTTTTCAATTTAAAAGATTGCAATTCCCAATTCGATTAGCATTTGCAACCACCATCAACAAAGCTCAAGGGCAATCACTAGAAAAATGCGGTATAGATCTTAATACAGATTGCTTTACCAATGTACAATTGTATGTTGCATCTTTGAGGGTCGGTAAACCTGACAATCTATTTATACGCACAGACAATTGGACAGCGAAGACTGTTGTATATTCACAAGTTTTACGTAGTTAATTTGTATTGTATCTATCTATCTATCTATCTATATAAAAACGAGTTGTGTGTATGCATGTTTGTTTGTTTGTAAAAAGAGCGTTTTCATATGACGTCATTATTAGTACATACGGCTTTGTATATGGACAGACAATGGGAAAGCCAAGAATGTTGTATATTCGCAATTTTTACGTAGTTTGAAACACATATATAAATCTATCTATATTCACAGGTGGGACACAGGGACACAGCTACAATGGCGCGTAACTAATATGGCGCGTAACGACTTACGCGCGCGGGGGGGGCTTGGGGGGGTGCGAAGTGCCCCACCAACTAGGTGTTAGGGTGGCGCGAAGCGCCACCCCAACAGCTAGTATATATATAAGAATAAGTTGTCTGTGTGTGTGGGTCAGTCGGGTGACGTCATGTTTGTGTGTCGACTGACGTCATGTTTTTGACTGACGAAATTACAGACCGGGACATCGGGACACAAATGACGACCGGGACACCGGCACATAGGGAATATAAATGATGACCGGGACACTCAAAGAGAAAGCGACCGGGACAAAAGGAATGTTCGATTAGCAATCACCATCAACAAAGCACCGGGACACAAATGACGACCGGGACACAGGGAGTATAAATGACGACCAGGACATAAGTAAAAAAAAAAACTAAAAAAAGGTAAAAACTACAAAAAAACTAAAAAGAAAAAAACTAAAAACTAAAAAAGCTAAAAAACTAAAAAAACTAAAAAAGAAAAAAAATGAAAAAAAAATGAAAAATAAAGGAGAAAAACAAAACTAAAAAAAAAAAAAAAAATAAAAAAAACTAAAAAGAAAAAAGAAAAAAAAACTAAAAAAAGTAAAAACCAAAAAAAACTAAAAAGAAAAAAGGGGAAAAATACAAAAATTTATTTCATCATATACCATTTCAAAAACGAACGTATATACAGACCGGGACACCGGGATACAAATGACGACCGGAACACAGGGAATATAAATGACGACCGGGACACAGGGACACAACTACAACGGGGATGCTGGGGGACAGGGGGATATATAAATGACGACGGGGACACAGGGAATGTTCGATTAGCAATCACCATCAACAAAGATCAAGGGCAATCATTAGAATCATGAGATATAACTAAAAAAACTAAAAAAAGGTAAAAAACTAAAACCTAAAAAAAAGACCAATTCAAAAACGAATGTATATACAGACCAGGACAGCGGGACAAAAATGACAACCGGGACACCGGGACACAAGGAATATAAATGACGCCCGGGACCCTCAAAGAGAAATCACAGACTGGGACACCGGGACATAAATGACGACCGGGACACATGGAATATAAATGACGACCGGGACACAGGGACAAAACTACAACGGGGACGCCGGGGGGCACAGGGGGATATATAAATGACGACGGCGACACAGGGAATCGTCGATTAGCAATCACCATCAACAATGCTCAAGGGCAATCATTAGAATCATGAGGTATAGATCTGAACACGGCTTGTTTTCCCATGGACCATTATATGTTGCATGTTCAAGAGTCGGTAAACCTGACAATTTATTTATATGCACAGACAATGGGACAGCAAAGAATGTTGTATATTCGCAAGTTTTACGTAGTTAAAACATATATATATATATATATATATATATATATATATATATATATATATATATATATATATATATATATATATATATATCTATATATATATATATATATATATATATATATATATATATATATATATATATATATATATATATATATATATATATATATATATATATATATATATATATATATATATATATATATATATATATATATATATATATATATATATATATATATATATATATATATATATATATATATATATATATATATATATATATATATATAATATATATATATATTTGTATATATATCTATATTCACAGGTGGGACATAGGGACACAACTACAATGGCGCGTAACTAATATGGCGAGTAACGACTTACGCGCGCGGGGGGGCTTGGGGGGTGGGCACGAAGCGCCCCCTGCAACTAGGTGTTGGGGTGGCGTGAAGCGCCACCCCAACAGCTAGTTTTTATATATATAGATGTCTCGGTGTCCCGGTCGTCATTTGTGTCCTGACGTCCCGGTCTGTATTTTCGTCAGTCGACAAATATGACGTCAGTCGACACACAAACACAGACAACTTATTTATATATATTTTTATAAGACAACTTATTTTATATATATATATATATATATATATATATATATATATATATATATATATATATATATATAATATATATATATATATATATATATATATATATATATAAATATATATATATATATATATATATATATATATATATATATATATATATATATATATATATATATATATATATATATATATATATATATATATATATACTAGCTGTTGGGGTGGCGCTTCGCGCCCCCCCAAGCCCCCCGGCGTGCGTAAGTCGTTACGCGCCATATTAGTTACGCGCCATTGTAGTTGTGTCCCTGTGTCCCACCTGTGAATATAGATAGATTTATATATGTGTTTCAAACTACGTAAAAATTGCGAATATACAACATTCTTGGCTTTCCCATTGTCTGTCCATATACAAAGCCGTATGTACTAATAATGACGTCATATGCAAACGCTCTTTTTACAAACAAACAAACATGCATACACACAACTCGTTTTTATATAGATAGATAGATAGATAGATACAATATAAATTAACTACGTAAAACTTGTGAATATACAACAGTCTTCGCTGTCCCATTGTCTGTGCGTATAAATAGATTGTCAGGTTTACCAACCCTCAAAGATGCAACATACAATTGTACATTGGTAAAGCAATCTGTATTAAGATCTAAACCGCATTTTTCTAGTGATTGCCCTTGAGCTTTGTTGATGGTGGTTGCAAATGCTAATCGAATTGGGAATTGCAATCTTTTAAATTGAAAAAGCAGTTCCGTTGGAATCATGGGAATGCGAGGAATAAGAACAGCCTCACCCTCATAAGGCCCTGTCAAGATTGTGGCCTCTATTAGGTTTTCCATTGTTTTTTTTACGGCAAGTCGCGTGCCATTGCAAAGCTTTGGTGGGTTGATATTTCTTAAAAGTATTATTGGTACGCCTATTTTTAGTTGTAGCACGTGTGGTGGAAACCCTGAAGGATCTATGGAATTTAAAAATTCAGATGGATAATTAACCGCTTCATTTGGTTCCAAAATACAAATTAACTGCGTAAAACTTGCGAATATACAACATTCTTCGCTGTCCAATTGTCGCTGCATATAAATAGATTGTCAGGTTTACCGAATCTCGAACATGCAACGTACAATTGTCCATGGGAAAAACAATCAGTATTAAGATCTATACCACATTTTTCTAATGATTGACCTTGAGCTTTGTTAATGGTGATTGCAAATGCTAATCGAATTGGGAATTGCAATCTTTTAAATTGAAAAGGCAGATCCGTTGGAATCATGGGAATGCAAGGAATAAGAACAGCCTCACCCTCAAAAGGCCCTGTCAAGATTGTGGCCTCTATTAGGTTTTCCATTGTTTTTTTTTTACAGCAAGTCGAGTGCCATTGCAAAGCTTTGGTGGGTTTATATTTCTTAAAAGTATTAAAACAATATTGTTGATTTCGTGGACGTCTATATTTTTGGGTGCGAGAATCGCTCTTTCACTTAGCCATTTATTATTTTTATAATTTTTTAGAATATTCGGAAATACTTTTTCAATCAATTCATTTTTGGACGTCACTAAATTACAGAAATCAGCAGGTAGTTGTATACGTCCTGAAATTGTAATGTTTGCCTGAAATCTCCCGCAAGCAATATTAATGTGCTGCCAAAGGGTTTCGACTTCCCTCGCAAATCTTTCAAGCATTGATCCAGAGCCTCGAGCGATTTTTTGTGTGCCATTGTGCACTCATCCCAAATAATAAGTTTGCATTGCTGCAATACTTTACCCATCCCAGATGATTTGGAAATATTGCACGTGGGAGTTTCTGTAGAATGCAAGTTCAGAGGGAATTTCAAAGCGGAATGAGCAGTTCTTCCACCAGGCAGCAATGTTGCGGCGATTCCGGACGACGCAATTGCCAACGCTATATCATTTTTTGATCGAATTGATGCCAGAATCAGTTTTATCACAAACGTTTTACCAGTACCTCCTGGCGCATCCAAAAAGAAAATTTCTCCAACGTTGTTATCGACACAATGCATTATCGTATCATAAATGTCTTTTTGTTCCGACGTTAACTTGGAAATGTTATTTTGTACATACGACAATAGATCACTCGTACTGTAACTTTGTTCACGATCCAATTCTACACATGTCGAAACAGCAGCGATACGGTTAGGTGAAGGCATTCCCAAATCCTGAAGAGGTTTGTTTGCCATAGGTATGCACAAATCTTCTATAACAGCTAAAGTGTAGTTATAAATTTCTGATGTAAAATCAAAAGTCATATCTGACGTCTCTAACTGTTTTTGATGGAGTATATCTTCGGACATGACGTCAGTCAACACAGAAACATGACGTCACCTGATCCACAGACAGACACACAGACAGACAACTTATTTTTATATATATAGAAGATATATATATATATATATATATATATATATATATATATATATATATATATATATATATATTCTTATCACCACGGTCCAACGAAGCATGCTTTTTTTGTATATTCATTGAAAATAGGAAAGAATGACAAATTTACCTCTAGATGATAAAAAAAAATACATTTTACCTCCTCTCTTAAACTTCCGTGAATTGACGTCACTGTTTTTTCTCCCATTTACATCAAATTCAACAATGAAATTAAGATTTTGACGGTTTCATGGTCAAAAGTAAATTCAATTATCCACTATGTGTTCATTTTGTATTTCTCGTGTGCGTCTCCATGTCATTCATAAGTACTACCATTTAAAGCTATTATCTGTAACAAAGTTATTTAGTTTGAAGTTTCAATTTTACTGTTACGTTGCATATTTACCATTACACACTCTTGAAACAAGATTTGATTTTTTTTTTTTTTTTTTTCAGTTTTAGTTCGTCAAAACAACAAAACTACAATCGAAAATTCTTATTTTGACATAAATAATGACCAGGTGGCAATCTTTCCTTGAAGATATCGTACACGTAAGATCCGAAAAAAGACCGCATCTTCAAAGTAATACTTCCAAAACAAAGATTACGTCATCTTATTTTGAGACAATTCAGACCTCTTCATGTTTTTGAGTTCCTAAGAATCCTGGCGCATTTTCCCTCTTTTAAGATTAGAAGAAACCACCTATCTAAATCTGTTATCCCTCGAATTAGAAAATATTATTAGCGATATGAAGCGACTACAAATAAAAATATATGATGATCACTTTGGGAAGACATTTTTCAAGTCATTTTTGGTATTTTGATTGAACAGTTAGTGATAACAGACTGTAAGTCTGTTGTGTGTGGCAACACATTTAGTCGTGTTCGGTATTTTGGTTAAATATTTCCTGGTTACGTACTGAAAGCACGGAGCAACTGAGACTAATAGCAACCGAAACTGCAAAAAAGGAGCGTTGACAGCAATAAATTGCTGTCAACCATTTTGTCCGCTACCTTTTCCGCTCCTACGATTCTTTCCGCTAATGTTATAATCCGTCCTTTATTGAACGCCTGACTAATATTGATTCGAAACGAATGTGGGTGTTCAGGAGATTTTATCCCGTTTTATTTAGGAGAATTTTTAACATCAAACCTTAATATCCCAGTTTTATCTATCCTGAACATGGTGGGTGCTTGAGACCCCCTTTTAATTTAAAAAAACGGGTTATGGGGGGGGGACACTTTGAGAAAATTTGCTCTTAGTCACGCATCAACCCCTCCCACCTCTACGGGGTGGGAGGTAAGCATATAAAGACAATCTTTTTGGCACTACAAATAATTCTGTGATAAGAAAAGAGGTGACCCTGTACCATCCATATTGCAAATTTAGTTCAGATGTTTTTCTTTCAACGAAAAGAGGTTATGGGGTAAATTTCATACCCCACTCTGTTAATATGAAAGATTTCTTACGCGTGTATGAAAGGTTTGGTTGTAACTTTTTTAAGCTTCGCCCCCTCCCTTCCTAAAAAAAAACGTCGTCATTTATATATCCCCCTGTGCCCCCCGGCGTCCCCGTTGTAGTTGTGTCCCTGTGTCCAGGTCGTCATTTATATTCCCTGTGTCCCCGTCGTCATTTTTGTCCCGGTGTCCCAGTCTGTGATTTCTATTTGAGTGTCCCGGGCGTCATAAAAATTTGTCTTTGAACGATATTCTTAAATACCTGTGTCCTGGTCGTCATTTATATTGCCTGTGTCCCGGTCGTCATTTGTGTCCCGGTATCCCAGTCTGTAATTTCTCCTTGAGTGTCCCGATCGTTATTTATATTCCCTCTGTCCCGGTCGTCATTTGTGTCCCGGTCTGTAATTTCTCTTTGAGTGTTTTTTCTTTTTAGTATTTTTTAGTTTTTTACATTTTTTCTTTTTTCAGTTTTCTTTTTCTTCTTTATTTTTCAGCTTCACTATGAAATACATATCGCCGAACCTTTGTTTTTTTTTAACTAAAATCTGGTAGGCATTGATGACCTTATCCAAGTCAAGATCCCAAACCCAATCATTATCGCTATCATTTTCAGTTTTGATATGTTTTGACACTCGCTGTCCAGGTGGATCTTCATCTAACTGCGCGGTTTTGCGTTCTTTAGCCTCAAGCCTGTTTCCTTGCTGTTCTTTTGATTCCTCGGCACGCTTTCTTTTCTGACTTTCTCTATCAGCAGCAAGTTTTTTGACATAGACTCTTTGAGCATCTTCATCGGCTTTTGCCATTGTAAGTTCATCAGTCATTTTAAACTTAAACATTAATAGATTTCTACGTGAACATATATGTCTTAAATATCTTTAATGACGTCACCGTCATAGCAAAAATGACGACAACTAACTTCATGACGCCAGTCAACACAGAAACATGACGTCACCTGATCCACAGACAGACAACTTATTTTTTTACAATTAGAAATTTCTCTTTCAACGGTCTTCTTACAATTAAAAATTTGTCTTTGAACGATATTCTTAAATACCTGTGTCCTGGTCGTCATTTATATTGCCTGTGTCCCGGTCGTCATTTGTGTCCCGGTATCCCAGTCTGTAATTTCTCCTTGAGTGTCCCGGTCGTTATCTATATTCCCTCTGTCCCGGTCGTCATTTGTGTCCCGGTCTGTAATTTCTCTTTGAGTGTTTTTTCTTTTTAGTATTTTTTAGTTTTTTACATTTTTTCTTTTTTCAGTTTTCTTTTTCTTCTTTATTTTTCAGCTTCACTATGAAATACATATCGCCGAACCTTTGTTTTTTTTAACTAAAATCTGGTAGGCACTGATGACCTTATCCAAGTCAAGATCCCAAACCCAATCATCATCGCTATCATTTTCAGTTTTGATATGTTTTGACTCTCACTGTCCAGGTGGATCTTCATCTAACTGCGCGGTTTTGCGTTCTTTAGCCACAAGCCTGTTTCCTTGCTGTTCCTTTGATTCCTCGGCACGCTTTCTTTTCTGACTTTCTCTATCAGCAGCAAGTTTTTTGGCATAGACTCGTTGAGCATCTTCATCGGCTTTTGCCATTGTAAGTTCATCAGTCATTTTAAACTTAAACATTAATAGATTTCTACGTGAACATATATGTCTTAAATATCTTTAATGACGTCACCGTCATAGCAAAAATGACGACAACTAACTTCATGACGCCAGTCGACACAGAAACATGACGTCACCTGATCCACAGACAGACAACTTATTTTTATATGTATAGACTAGTTGTTGGGGTGGCGCTTCGCGCCACCCCAACACCTAGTTATTGGGGCACTTGGCGCCCCCCAAGCCCCCCCACGCACGTAAGTCGTTACGCGCCATATTAGTTACGCGCCATTGTAGTTGTGTCCCTGTGTCCCACCTGTGAATATAGATAGATTTATATATGTGTTTCAAACTACGTAAAAATTACGAATATACAACATTCTTGGCTTTCCCACTACTGGGAGCTTTCCGTTTCCAATTGCCAGCAATTGATCTGAAAATGTTTGACCAGAGTCATCGTTTTGCAATCGGACACGCATATTTGTAGTTAATTTTAATATTTTTACGTGTGCCCATAAATTAGAATTTTTCAGGCAAGCATTCATTTCGTCTGCAGGAGTTAAACTACGTAAAAATTGCGAATATACAACATTCTTGGCTTTCCCATTGTCTGTCCATATACAAAGCCGTATGTACTAATAATGACATCATATGCAAACGCTCTTTTTACAAACAAACAAACATGCATACACACAATTCGTTTTTATATAGACAGATAGATAGATAGATACAATACAAATTAACTGCGTAAAACTTGCGAATATACAACATTCTTCGCTGTCCAATTGTCGCTGCATATAAATAGATTGTCCGGTTTACCGACCCTCGAACATGCAACGTACAATTGTCCATGGGAAAAACAATCAGTATTAAGATCTATACCACATTTTTCTAGTGATTGACCTTGAGCTTTGTTAATGGTGATTGCAAATGCTAATCGAATTGGGAATTGCAATCTTTTAAATTGAAAAGGCAGATCCGTTGGAATCATGGGAATGCGAGGAATAAGAACAGCCTCACCCTCAAAAGGCCCTGTCAAGATTGTGGCCTCTATTAGGTTTTCCATTGTTTTTTTTTTTACGGCAAGTCGCGTGCCATTGCAAAGCTTTGGTGGGTTGATATTTCTTAAAAGTATTATTGGTACGCCTATTTTTAGTTGTAGCACGTGTGGTGGAAACCCTGAAAGATCTATGGAATTTAAAAATTCAGATGGATAATTAACCGCTTCATTTGGTTCCAAAACTGTGTCAACTGACTTGTAAAGGACTGTCTGGTCTCGAATCTTAGTCAAAACAATATTGTTGATATCGTGGACGTCTATATTTTTGGGTGCGAGAATCGCTCTTTCAATTAGCCATTTATTATTTTTATAATTTTTTAGAATATTCGGAAATACTTTTTCAATCAATTCATTTTTGGAAGTCACTAAATTACAGAAATCAGCAGGTAGTTGTATACGTCCTGAAATTGAGTCTACTGGGAGCTTTCCGTTTCCAATTGTCAGCAATTGATCTGAAAATGTTTGACCAGAGTCATCGTTTTGCAATCGGACACGCATATTTGTAGTTAATTTTAATATTTTTACGTGTGCCCATAAATTAGAATTTTTCAGGCAAGCATTCATTTCGTCTGCAGGAGATGATCTAGGTATTATAGGTAATGTTTGCCTGAAATCTCCCGCAAGCAATATTAATGTGCTGCCAAAGGGTTTCGACTTCCCTCTCAAATCTTTCAAGCATTGATCCAGAGCTTCGAGCGATTTTTTGTGTGCCATTGTGCACTCATCCCAAATAATAAGTTTGCATTGCTGCAATACTTTACCCATCCCAGATGATTTGGAAATATTGCACGTGGGAGTTTCTGTAGAATGCAAATTCAGAGGCAATTTCAAAGCGGAATGAGCAGTTCTTCCACCAGGCAGCAATGTTGAAGGTATTCTGGACGACGCAATTGCCAACGCTATATCATTTTTTGATCGAATTGATGCCAGAATCAGTTTTATCACAAATGTTTACCAGTACCTCCTGGCGCATCCAAAAAGAAAATTTCTCCAACGTTGTTATCGACACAATGCATTATCGTATCATAAATGTCTTTTTGTTCCGACGTTAACTTGGAAATGTTATTTTGTACATACGACAATAGATCACTCGTACTGTAACTTTGTTCACGATCCAATTCTACACATGTCGAAACAGCAGCGATACGGTTAGGTGAAGGCATTCCCAAATCCTGAAGCGGTTTGTTTGCCATACGTACGCACAAATCTTCTATAATAACTAAAGTGTAGTTATAAATAGCTGATGTAAAATCAAAAGTCATATCTGACGTCTCTAACTGTTTTCGATGGAGTATATCTTCGGACATTTTTGACTTATATTTTTCCCATAACTCTGTAGGAGCTGATGGAGAGCAAGTTGTTAAAATGATGCCAAACAATGCACGAATTTGACTTGGGGTTGACGTTTCGCGAGCGTCATTGATGCAGTTATCCCAGTGTTGGTCATTCTCCAATAAATTCAGAGCTTGGCATGCACTACGGTAAGTGTCATGTATAGTACCGTTTACAGTTCTCAAATACTCAAAGGATGTCGGACCGGTTACATTCACCAAAAGCAGGCGTAGAAAGAAGCATTCATGTTGATTGGGGTGAACGGTGTAGAGTCTTCCTATCGTGGTATCTTTGAAGATGGTAGGTTGGCCGTCGACTGACTTACCCTGTTTTCGACGTTCAAATATTTTATTTTTAGTATTCCACGTGTAATACGAAGGCACTTCAGTATACAGCAGTTTTTTTGCAAAAGAATCATTTTTGCAAAGTGAAAAAAAAGCTGTTAATTTTGTATCCGGTGGATTCAGGGCTCTTTGTTGCACGTTGGTTTCCGAGAAAAAAACACGTTGACAATTCTGTAAATGTACCGCTAAGTGAACAACAGCTGGACTACGTTCATGTATCGGAAATGAAAGAATTCGCCAAACTGCTTCATTACTGCTTATATATCTTCCAGCCTGATATTGTACGATTTCGTCGAAATCTTTGATTTCGGGCTGCAAGCCAAAAACTGCCTTGTCACTGCCTTTCTTGACGTATTTACATATGTATTTGATTGCCTTTACGGAGTTACAGTATTCAACGTTTATATGTGCATTAAATGTTTTTGAAAATAATGGGGAATATGGAACAACCGACTGGTTATCTACTTCGATGGTGGTACCGTTACGCTTCTTTATTATTGCTGTTTTACCGCCATCTTCAGTAGATCTTCTTCGATATTGTGGGTAACCATCATTGCCAGTAATTGTGTTGGATACTAAAAGTCGAGGATATTGCTTTGTGCACCTTCCTTTGGCCATGCATGGTGAATTTTCGTTCGGTGCACCGCAAGGTCCATGTATCATATTTTTTACAATAATATCATGTAACCCCTTATTGACATTTTTATCAGGTATTTCAGCGGAAATCACATCATCAATTTCGTTCGAAGTAATTTTTTTATGCAGCCAGATAAGTATATGTGCGTGTGGCAAACCTCGTTTTTGCCATTCCACTGAGTACATCCAGCATCGCACTGTCCCAAACACTTCAAGTTTTACTATGTAGTTTATCAGTGATTTCAACTTTTGCCGGAAGACACGGGCCGTAATGTCATGCCTATGAACCGCCGATTGTCCTTGAAGTAAAAGCTGCAGTATCTCGTCCCAAGATTGATTACATGTAAATGTAATAAATAAATCTGGACG
Source organism: Artemia franciscana (assembly GCF_032884065.1). Lineage (NCBI taxonomy): Eukaryota > Metazoa > Arthropoda > Branchiopoda > Anostraca > Artemiidae > Artemia > Artemia franciscana. The sequence goes on along the minus strand of NW_027065864.1, from coordinate 5,201 downwards.
ACCATAGAGACGAACATACGCAATAGCATCTTGAGCATATTCATGCATATGACGGGGACTGCCAGCATATGACGAAGGTAAAATTGTTAATCTTCCAACGTTTGTGGTATTACCGTCATTTATAACTGCATCTCGCAAATGAATGTATTGTTCAGAGCGGAGCTTGGTCTGATCCAGGCGGATATATAGCAAACATTCTGATTCAATTTTAGCATACATGTCAACGACAAATTGGTGAAAAAATTCACGGCATTTTAAAATATAATTTTCTTCATCCTGCCGAATCATTAGTCTATAGGAATAATAATGCATTGCACTGCATTTCTTATTCATTTCTTTGTTAGTGGCTGGATTCATCAATTTAATATTAAAGTGATAGCCGTCGGCTCCATCCCAAGAAATGATAGGATATTGTAGGGCATTGTAGCAGCGATGAGTTTCAGCAATTCTTAACAACTAAGCGTTTCGCTTATGAAGAATAATATCTCGAGGGAAAAACTAATCACCGACCATAACGATTGCCACTTCGTCGATAGTTGGAGCATTGTATCTACGCACATGTTGGCCAGGAGGCGTTTTGTCAGCGGAAATAACAATTTTATGCGTATCAGTAGGCATCAAATCGATGGCTGTTTTGAACAGACGCACTAAATTATTATTTTCGTGGAAAAGATGTTGCAATTGGGAAACGATTGTCCTTTCAACGTTGGGAGAAATTTTGCAAACGTGCATTCAATTCAGAATTTCTATCATTGATGAAGTACAATTGTAAAAATTTATGATTCTCGCCTGAGAATGGTAGAAGGGACCCTGCTCTATGATAAATTTGCCCTTTTACTTTGAAAGTAGACATAAATTGATCTGGATTTTCGATTTGGGCTCCAAACGACGTCATTTGGAAATATGAGTTGTATTTTCTGATTTGTGACAAAAAACGCTTAGATTCTGACGTAGTTCCAGTAAGGAAAGTCTTCAATGGCTCTGGTGGTGCAGCCAATAGAGGAAGTGGTCGTCATTTATATTCCCTGTGTCCCGGTCGTCATTTGTGTCCCGGTCTGTAATTTCTATTCGGACAATCCCTGTGTCCCGGTCGTCTTTTATATATCCTGCCTGTGCCCCCGGCGTCCCCGTTGTAGTTGTGTCCCTGTGTCGCGGTCGTCATTTATATTCCCTGTGTCCCGGTCGTGATTTGTGTCCGGGTGTCCCAGTCTGTAATTTCTCTTTGAGGTTCCTGGTCGTCATTTAGATTCCCCTTGTCCCGGTCGTCATTTGTGTCCCGGTGTCCCGGTATGTAATTTCATCAATTGACAAACATGACGTCAGTCGACAAACATGACGTCAGTCGACACACAAACATGACGTCAGTCAACACAGAAACATGACGTCACCTGACAGACACACAGACAGACAACTTATTTATATCTATAGAGAAGAAAGATAGATGACCCAGTGTCCCGGTCGTCATTTGTGTCCCGATGTCCCAGTCTGTAATTTTGTCAGTCGATAAAAATAACGTCAGTCGACACACAAACATGACGTCACTCGACAGACACACAGACAACTTATATATATAGAAGATATATATATATATATATATATATATATATATATATATATATATATATATATATATATATATATATATATATATTCATATATATATATATATATATATATATATATATATATATATATATATATATATATGCATATCTATATATATATAAATAAGTTGTCTGTCTGTCTGTCTGTGGATCAGGTGACGTCATGTTTCTGTGTCGGCTGACGTCATTCAATTAGTTGTCGTCATTTTTGCTTTGACGGTGACGTCATTAACGGTATTTAAGACATTTGTTCACGGAAAAATGTTTAATTGTAAAATGACTGAAGAACCTACAATGGCAACAGCCGAGGAAGCTGCTCAAAGAGTTTATGCCAAAAAACTTGCTGCTGATAGAGAAAGTAAGAAAAGAAAGCGTGCCGAGGAATCACAAGAACAGCAAGAAAACAGGCTTGTGGCCAAAGAACGCAAAACCGCGCAATTAGATGAAAATCCACCTGGACAGCGAGAGTCAAAACATATCAAAACTGAAAATGATAGCGATGATGATTGGCTTTGGGATTTTGACTTGGATAAGGTCATCAATGCCTACCAGATTTAAGTTAAAAAAACAAAGGTTCGTCGATATGTACTTCATAGTGACGCTGAAAAATAAAGAAGAAAAAGAAAACTGAAAAAAGAAAAAAGGTAAAAATCTAAAAAAAAACTAAAAAGAAAAAACACTCAAAGAGAAATTACAGACCGGGACACAAATGACGACCGAGACAGAGGGAATATAAGTGACGACCGGGAACCTCAAAGAGAAATTACAGACTGGGACACCCGGACATAAATCACGACCGGGACACAGGGAATATAAATGACGACCGGGACACAGGGACATAACTACAACGGGGACGCCGGGGGTACAGGCGGGATATATAAATGACGACCGGGACACAGGGATTGTTCGAATAGAAATTACAGACCGGGACACCGGGACACAAATGACGACCGGGACACCGGGACACAGGGAATATAAATGACGACAGGGACACTCAAAGAGAAATTACAAACTGGGACACCGGGACACAAATGACGACCGGGACACAGGGAATATAAATGACGACCGGGACACAGGGACACATCATTAGAATAATGAGGTATAGATCTGAATAAGGATTGTTTTTCCCATGGACAATTATACGTTGCATGTTCAAGAGTCAGTAAACCTGACAATCTATTTATATGCACAGACAATGGGACAGCGAAGAATGTTGTATATTCGCATGTTTTACGTAGTTAAAAACATATATTTATATCTATCTCTATACACAGGTGGGACACAGGGACACAACTACAATGGCGCGTAACTAATATGGCGCGTAACGACTTACGCGCGAGGGGGGGCTTGGGGGGCGCGAAGCGCCCCACCAACTAGGTGTTGGGGTGGCGCGAAGCGCCACCCCAACAGCTAGTATAAAAATAAGTTGTCTGTCTGTGTGTCTGTCTGTGGATCAGGTGACGTCATGTTTCTGTGTTGACTGACGTCATGAAATTAGTTGTCGTCATTTTTGCTTTGACGGTGACGTCATTCAAGATATTTAAGACATATGTTCACGTAGAAATCTATTATATATAATCATATATCGTAGAAATCATATATAACTACGTATATATATAAGAACTAGCTGTTGGGGTGGCGCTTCGCGCCACCCCAACACCTAGTTGGTGGGGGCGCTTCGCGCCCCCCCCAAGCCCCCCCGCGCGCGTAAGTCGTTACGCGCCATAATAGTTACGCGCCATTGTAGTTGTGTCCCTATGTCCCACCTGTGAATATAGATAGATATATATATATATATATATATATATATATATATATATATATATATATATATATATATATATATATATATATATATATATATATATATATATATATATATATATATATATATATATATATATATATATATATATATATATATATATATATATATATATATATATGGTTTTAACTACGTAAAACTTGCGAATATACAACATTCTTTGCTGTCCCATTGTCTTTGCATATAAATAGATTGTCAGGTTTACCGACTCTTGAACATGCAACATATAATGGTCCATGGGAAAACAATCTGTATTCAGATCTATACCTCATGATTCTAATGATTGCCCTTGAGCTTTGTTGATGGTGATTGCTAATCGACCATTCCCTGTCCCGGTGTCCCGGTCGTCATTTATATCCCCCTGTTTCCCCCGGTGTCCCCGTTGTGGTTGTGTCCCTGTGTCCCGGTCGTCATTTATATTCCCTGTGTCCCGGTCGTCATTTGTATCCCGGTGTCCCGGTCTGTATATACATTCGTTTTTTAGTTTTGTTTTTCTCCTTTATTTTTTTCCTTTTTTTTTCTTTTTTAGTTTATTTAGATTTTTAGATTTTTTAGTTTTTTTATTAGTTTTTAGTTTTTTTTTCTTTTTAGTTTTTTTGTAGTTTTTACCTTCTTTTTAGTTTTGTTAGTTTTTTTTTTACTTGTGTCCTGGTCGTCATTTATACTCCCTGTGTCCCGGTGCTTTGTTGATTGCTAATCGAACATTCCTTTTGTCCTGGTCGCTTTCTCTTTGAGTGTCGTCATTTATTTTTTTCTTTTTTAGTTCTTTTAGTTTTTACCTTTTTTAGTTTTTTTTAGTTTTTTAGATGAAAATTTTTTTTAGTTTTTTCCTTTTTTTCTTTTTAGTTTTTTATTGGTTTTTACCTTTATTTTAGCTTATTTTTCAGTTTTTTCCTTTTTTTTAGTTTTTTTTTATTTTTTATTTTTTTTAGTTTTTTACCTTTTTTCAGTTTTTTTATTTTTTTAGTTTTTTAGCTTTTTTACTTTTTTTATTAGTTTTTTGTTTTTTTGTAGTTTTTGCCTTTTTTTAGTTTTTTCAGTTTTTTTTTAGTTTTTTATTGGTTTTTACCTTTATTTTAGCTTATTTTTCAGTTTTTTCCTTTTTTTTAGTTTTTTTTAGTTTTTATTTTTTTTAGTTTTTTACCTTTTTTTAGTTTTTTTAGTTTTTTTAGTTTTTTAGCTTTTTTATTTTTTTTATTAGTTTTTAGTTTTTTTTGTAGTTTTTGCCTTTTTTTAGTTTTTTAGCTTTTTTATTAGTTATTAGTTTTTTTTGTAGTTTTTGCCTTTTTTTAGTTTTTTTCTTTTTAGTTTTTTTGTAGTTTTTACCTTCTTTTTAGTTTTGTTAGTTTTTTTTTTTACTTATGTCCTGGTCGTCATTTATACTCCCTGTGTCCCGGTGCTTTGTTGATTGCTAATCAAACATTCCTTTTGTCCTGGTCGCTTTCTCTTTGAGTGTCGTCATTTATTTTTTTCTTTTTTAGTTCTTTTAGTTTTTACCTTTTTTAGTTTTTTTTAGTTTTTTAGATGAAAATTTATTTAGTTTTTTCCTTTTTTTCTTTTTAGTTTTTTATTGGTTTTTACCTTTATTTTAGCTTATTTTTCAGTTTTTTCCTTTTTTTTAGTTTTTTTTATTTTTTAGTTTTTTTAGTTTTTTAGTTTTTTAGCTTTTTTACTTTTTTTTATTAGTTTTTAGTTTTTTTTGTAGTTTTTGCCTTTTTTAGTTTTTTCAGTTTTTTTTTTAGTTTTTTATTGGTTTTTACCTTTATTTTAGC
>NW_027065863.1:0-20451 GCF_032884065.1 Artemia franciscana | reverse complement strand
AATGAAGATATTAGACTATTTTATGATTGCAAATGGTAAAGAATGTGATTAAAGGCTCTTTTCCTATTTCAAAAGTTTTAGTTTTCGAGGGTAATAGCTACGTATGTTGAAAAAATGAAGATATTAGACTATTTTATGATTGCAAATGGTAAAGAATGTGATTAAAGGCTCTTTTCCTATTTCAAAAGTTTTAGTTTTCGAGGGTAATAGCTACGTATGTTGAAAAAATGAAGATATTAGACAATTTTATGATTGCACATGGTAAAGAATGTGATTAAAGGCTCTTTTCCTATTTCAAAAGTTTTAGTTTTCGAGGGTAATAGCTACGTATGTTGAAAAAATGAAGATATTAGACTATTTTATGATTGCAAATGGTAAAGAATGTGATTAAAGGCTCTTTTCCTATGTCAAAAGTTTTAGTTTTCGAGGGTAATAGCTACGTATGTTGAAAAAATGAAGATATTAGACAATTTTATGATTGCAAATGGTAAAGAATGTGATTAAAGGCTCTTTTCCTATTTCAAAAGTTTTAGTTTTCGAGGGTAATAGCTACGTATGTTGAAAAAATGAAGATATTAGACTATTTTATGATTGCAAATGGTAAAGAATGTGATTAAAGGCTCTTTTCCTATTTCAAAAGTTTTAGTTTTCGAGGGTAATAGCTACGTATGTTGAAAAAATGAAGATATTAGACTATTTTATGATTGCAAATGGTAAAGAATGTGATTAAAGGCTCTTTTCCTATTTCAAAAGTTTTAGTTTTCGAGGGTAATAGCTACGTATGTTGAAAAAATGAAGATATTAGACTATTTTATGATTGCAAATGGTAAAGAATGTGATTAAAGGCTCTTTTCCTATTTCAAAAGTTTTAGTTTTCGAGGGTAATAGCTACGTATGTTGAAAAAATGAAGATATTAGACTATTTTATGATTGCAAATGGTAAAGAATGTGATTAAAGGCTCTTTTCCTATTTCAAAAGTTTTAGTTTTCGAGGGTAATAGCTACGTATGTTGAAAAAATGAAGATATTAGACTATTTTATGATTGCAAATGGTAAAGAATGTGATTAAAGGCTCTTTTCCTATTTCAAAAGTTTTAGTTTTCGAGGGTAATAGCTACGTATGTTGAAAAAATGAAGATATTAGACTATTTTATGATTGCAAATGGTAAAGAATGTGATTAAAGGCTCTTTTCCTATTTCAAAAGTTTTAGTTTTCGAGGGTAATAGCTACGTATGTTGAAAAAATGAAGATATTAGACTATTTTATGATTGCAAATGGTAAAGAATGTGATTAAAGGCTCTTTTCCTATTTCAAAAGTTTTAGTTTTCGAGGGTAATAGCTACGTATGTTGAAAAAATGAAGATATTAGACAATTTTATGATTGCAAATGGTAAAGAATGTGATTAAAGGCTCTTTTCCTATTTCAAAAGTTTTAGTTTTCGAGGGTAATAGCTACGTATGTTGAAAAAATGAAGATATTAGACTATTTTATGATTGCAAATGGTAAAGAATGTGATTAAAGGCTCTTTTCCTATTTCAAAAGTTTTAGTTTTCGAGGGTAATAGCTACGTATGTTGAAAAAATGAAGATATTAGACTATTTTATGATTGCAAATGGTAAAGAATGTGATTAAAGGCTCTTTTCCTATTTCAAAAGTTTTAGTTTTCGAGGGTAATAGCTACGTATGTTGAAAAAATGAAGATATTAGACTATTTTATGATTGCAAATGGTAAAGAATGTGATTAAAGGCTCTTTTCCTATTTCAAAAGTTTTAGTTTTCGAGGGTAATAGCTACGTATGTTGAAAAAATGAAGATATTAGACAATTTTATGATTGCACATGGTAAAGAATGTGATTAAAGGCTCTTTTCCTATTTCAAAAGTTTTAGTTTTCGAGGGTAATAGCTACGTATGTTGAAAAAATGAAGATATTAGACTATTTTATGATTGCAAATGGTAAAGAATGTGATTAAAGGCTCTTTTCCTATTTCAAAAGTTTTAGTTTTCGAGGGTAATAGCTACGTATGTTGAAAAAATGAAGATATTAGACTATTTTATGATTGCAAATGGTAAAGAATGTGATTAAAGGCTCTTTTCCTATTTCAAAAGTTTTAGTTTTCGAGGGTAATAGCTACGTATGTTGAAAAAATGAAGATATTAGACTATTTTATGATTGCAAATGGTAAAGAATGTGATTAAAGGCTCTTTTCCTATTTCAAAAGTTTTAGTTTTCGAGGGTAATAGCTACGTATGTTGAAAAAATGAAGATATTAGACAATTTTATGATTGCAAATGGTAAAGAATGTGATTAAAGGCTCTTTTCCTATTTCAAAAGTTTTAGTTTTCGAGGGTAATAGCTACGTATGTTGAAAAAATGAAGATATTAGACTATTTTATGATTGCAAATGGTAAAGAATGTGATTAAAGGCTCTTTTCCTATTTCAAAAGTTTTAGTTTTCGAGGGTAATAGCTACGTATGTTGAAAAAATGAAGATATTAGACTATTTTATGATTGCACATGGTAAAGAATGTGATTAAAGGCTCTTTTCCTATTTCAAAAGTTTTAGTTTTCGAGGGTAATAGCTACGTATGTTGAAAAAATGAAGATATTAGACTATTTTATGATTGCAAATGGTAAAGAATGTGATTAAAGGCTCTTTTCCTATTTCAAAAGTTTTAGTTTTCGAGGGTAATAGCTACGTATGTTGAAAAAATGAAGATATTAGACTATTTTATGATTGCAAATGGTAAAGAATGTGATTAAAGGCTCTTTTCCTATTTCAAAAGTTTTAGTTTTCGAGGGTAATAGCTACGTATGTTGAAAAAATGAAGATATTAGACTATTTTATGATTGCAAATGGTAAAGAATGTGATTAAAGGCTCTTTTCCTATTTCAAAAGTTTTAGTTTTCGAGGGTAATAGCTACGTATGTTGAAAAAATGAAGATATTAGACTATTTTATGATTGCAAATGGTAAAGAATGTGATTAAAGGCTCTTTTCCTATTTCAAAAGTTTTAGTTTTCGAGGGTAATAGCTACGTATGTTGAAAAAATGAAGATATTAGACTATTTTATGATTGCAAATGGTAAAGAATGTGATTAAAGGCTCTTTTCCTATTTCAAAAGTTTTAGTTTTCGAGGGTAATAGCTACGTATGTTGAAAAAATGAAGATATTAGACAATTTTATGATTGCAAATGGTAAAGAATGTGATTAAAGGCTCTTTTCCTATTTCAAAAGTTTTAGTTTTCGAGGGTAATAGCTACGTATGTTGAAAAAATGAAGATATTAGACTATTTTATGATTGCAAATGGTAAAGAATGTGATTAAAGGCTCTTTTCCTATTTCAAAAGTTTTAGTTTTCGAGGGTAATAGCTACGTATGTTGAAAAAATGAAGATATTAGACTATTTTATGATTGCAAATGGTAAAGAATGTGATTAAAGGCTCTTTTCCTATTTCAAAAGTTTTAGTTTTCGAGGGTAATAGCTACGTATGTTGAAAAAATGAAGATATTAGACTATTTTATGATTGCAAATGGTAAAGAATGTGATTAAAGGCTCTTTTCCTATTTCAAAAGTTTTAGTTTTCGAGGGTAATAGCTACGTATGTTGAAAAAATGAAGATATTAGACTATTTTATGATTGCAAATGGTAAAGAATGTGATTAAAGGCTCTTTTCCTATTTCAAAAGTTTTAGTTTTCGAGGGTAATAGCTACGTATGTTGAAAAAATGAAGATATTAGACTATTTTATGATTGCAAATGGTAAAGAATGTGATTAAAGGCTCTTTTCCTATTTCAAAAGTTTTAGTTTTCGAGGGTAATAGCTACGTATGTTGAAAAAATGAAGATATTAGACTATTTTATGATTGCAAATGGTAAAGAATGTGATTAAAGGCTCTTTTCCTATTTCAAAAGTTTTAGTTTTCGAGGGTAATAGCTACGTATGTTGAAAAAATGAAGATATTAGACAATTTTATGATTGCAAATGGTAAAGAATGTGATTAAAGGCTCTTTTCCTATTTCAAAAGTTTTAGTTTTCGAGGGTAATAGCTACGTATGTTGAAAAAATGAAGATATTAGACTATTTTATGATTGCAAATGGTAAAGAATGTGATTAAAGGCTCTTTTCCTATTTCAAAAGTTTTAGTTTTCGAGGGTAATAGCTACGTATGTTGAAAAAATGAAGATATTAGACTATTTTATGATTGCAAATGGTAAAGAATGTGATTAAAGGCTCTTTTCCTATTTCAAAAGTTTTAGTTTTCGAGGGTAATAGCTACGTATGTTGAAAAAATGAAGATATTAGACTATTTTATGATTGCACATGGTAAAGAATGTGATTAAAGGCTCTTTTCCTATTTCAAAAGTTTTAGTTTTCGAGGGTAATAGCTACGTATGTTGAAAAAATGAAGATATTAGACTATTTTATGATTGCAAATGGTAAAGAATGTGATTAAAGGCTCTTTTCCTATTTCAAAAGTTTTAGTTTTCGAGGGTAATAGCTACGTATGTTGAAAAAATGAAGATATTAGACAATTTTATGATTGCACATGGTAAAGAATGTGATTAAAGGCTCTTTTCCTATTTCAAAAGTTTTAGTTTTCGAGGGTAATAGCTACGTATGTTGAAAAAATAAAGATATTTGACAATTTTATGATTGCAAATGGTAAAGAATGTGATTAAAGGCTCTTTTCCTATTTCAAAAGTTTTAGTTTTCGGGGGTAATAGCTATGTATGTTGAAAAAATGAAGATATTAGACTATTTTATGATTGCAAATGGTAAAGAATGTGATTAAAGGCTCTTTTCCTATTTCAAAAGTTTTAGTTTTCGGGGGTAAGAGCTATGTCTGTGGAAAAAATGAAGATATTAGACTATTTTATGATTGCACATGGTAAAGAATGTGATTAAAGGCTCTTTCCTATTTCAAAAGTTTTAGTTTTCGAGGGTAATAGCTACGTATGTTGAAAAAATGAAGATATTAGACAATTTTATGATTGCAAATGGTAAAGAATGTGATTAAAGGCTCTTTTCCTATGTCAAAAGTTTTAGTTTTCGAGGGTAATAGCTACGTATGTTGAAAAAATGAAGATATTAGACAATTTTATGATTGCAAATGGTAAAGAATGTGATTAAAGGCTCTTTTCCTATTTCAAAAGTTTTAGTTTTCGAGGGTAATAGCTACGTATGTTGAAAAAATGAAGATATTAGACTATTTTATGATTGCAAATGGTAAAGAATGTGATTAAAGGCTCTTTTCCTATTTCAAAAGTTTTAGTTTTCGAGGGTAATAGCTACGTATGTTGAAAAAATGAAGATATTAGACTATTTTATGATTGCAAATGGTAAAGAATGTGATTAAAGGCTCTTTTCCTATTTCAAAAGTTTTAGTTTTCGAGGGTAATAGCTACGTATGTTGAAAAAATGAAGATATTAGACTATTTTATGATTGCAAATGGTAAAGAATGTGATTAAAGGCTCTTTTCCTATTTCAAAAGTTTTAGTTTTCGAGGGTAATAGCTACGTATGTTGAAAAAATGAAGATATTAGACAATTTTATGATTGCAATGGTAAAGAATGTGATTAAAGGCTCTTTTCCTATTGTCAAAAGTTTTAGTTTTCGAGGGTAATAGCTACGTATGTTGAAAAAATGAAGATATTAGACTATTTTATGATTGCAAATGGTAAAGAATGTGATTAAAGGCTCTTTTCCTATTTCAAAAGTTTTAGTTTTCGAGGGTAATAGCTACGTATGTTGAAAAAATGAAGATATTAGACAATTTTATGATTGCAAATGGTAAAGAATGTGATTAAAGGCTCTTTTCCTATTTCAAAAGTTTTAGTTTTCGAGGGTAATAGCTACGTATGTTGAAAAAATGAAGATATTAGACTATTTTATGATTGCAAATGGTAAAGAATGTGATTAAAGGCTCTTTTCCTATTTCAAAAGTTTTAGTTTTCGAGGGTAATAGCTACGTATGTTGAAAAAATGAAGATATTAGACTATTTTATGATTGCAAATGGTAAAGAATGTGATTAAAGGCTCTTTTCCTATTTCAAAAGTTTTAGTTTTCGAGGGTAATAGCTACGTATGTTGAAAAAATGAAGATATTAGACAATTTTATGATTGCAAATGGTAAAGAATGTGATTAAAGGCTCTTTTCCTATTTCAAAAGTTTTAGTTTTCGAGGGTAATAGCTACGTATGTTGAAAAAATGAAGATATTAGACTATTTTATGATTGCAAATGGTAAAGAATGTGATTAAAGGCTCTTTTCCTATTTCAAAAGTTTTAGTTTTCGAGGGTAATAGCTACGTATGTTGAAAAAATGAAGATATTAGACTATTTTATGATTGCAAATGGTAAAGAATGTGATTAAAGGCTCTTTTCCTATTTCAAAAGTTTTAGTTTTCGAGGGTAATAGCTACGTATGTTGAAAAAATGAAGATATTAGACTATTTTATGATTGCAAATGGTAAAGAATGTGATTAAAGGCTCTTTTCCTATTTCAAAAGTTTTAGTTTTCGAGGGTAATAGCTACGTATGTTGAAAAAATGAAGATATTAGACAATTTTATGATTGCACATGGTAAAGAATGTGATTAAAGGCTCTTTTCCTATTTCAAAAGTTTTAGTTTTCGAGGGTAATAGCTACGTATGTTGAAAAAATGAAGATATTAGACTATTTTATGATTGCAAATGGTAAAGAATGTGATTAAAGGCTCTTTTCCTATTTCAAAAGTTTTAGTTTTCGAGGGTAATAGCTACGTATGTTGAAAAAATGAAGATATTAGACTATTTTATGATTGCAAATGGTAAAGAATGTGATTAAAGGCTCTTTTCCTATTTCAAAAGTTTTAGTTTTCGAGGGTAATAGCTACGTATGTTGAAAAAATGAAGATATTAGACTATTTTATGATTGCAAATGGTAAAGAATGTGATTAAAGGCTCTTTTCCTATTTCAAAAGTTTTAGTTTTCGAGGGTAATAGCTACGTATGTTGAAAAAATGAAGATATTAGACTATTTTATGATTGCAAATGGTAAAGAATGTGATTAAAGGCTCTTTTCCTATTTCAAAAGTTTTAGTTTTCGAGGGTAATAGCTACGTATGTTGAAAAAATGAAGATATTAGACTATTTTATGATTGCAAATGGTAAAGAATGTGATTAAAGGCTCTTTTCCTATTTCAAAAGTTTTAGTTTTCGAGGGTAATAGCTACGTATGTTGAAAAAATGAAGATATTAGACTATTTTATGATTGCAAATGGTAAAGAATGTGATTAAAGGCTCTTTTCCTATTTCAAAAGTTTTAGTTTTCGAGGGTAATAGCTACGTATGTTGAAAAAATGAAGATATTAGACAATTTTATGATTGCAAATGGTAAAGAATGTGATTAAAGGCTCTTTTCCTATTTCAAAAGTTTTAGTTTTCGAGGGTAATAGCTACGTATGTTGAAAAAATGAAGATATTAGACTATTTTATGATTGCAAATGGTAAAGAATGTGATTAAAGGCTCTTTTCCTATTTCAAAAGTTTTAGTTTTCGAGGGTAATAGCTACGTATGTTGAAAAAATGAAGATATTAGACAATTTTATGATTGCAAATGGTAAAGAATGTGATTAAAGGCTCTTTTCCTATTTCAAAAGTTTTAGTTTTCGAGGGTAATAGCTACGTATGTTGAAAAAATGAAGATATTAGACTATTTTATGATTGCAAATGGTAAAGAATGTGATTAAAGGCTCTTTTCCTATTTCAAAAGTTTTAGTTTTCGAGGGTAATAGCTACGTATGTTGAAAAAATGAAGATATTAGACTATTTTATGATTGCAAATGGTAAAGAATGTGATTAAAGGCTCTTTTCCTATTTCAAAAGTTTTAGTTTTCGAGGGTAATAGCTACGTATGTTGAAAAAATGAAGATATTAGACTATTTTATGATTGCAAATGGTAAAGAATGTGATTAAAGGCTCTTTTCCTATTTCAAAAGTTTTAGTTTTCGAGGGTAATAGCTACGTATGTTGAAAAAATGAAGATATTAGACTATTTTATGATTGCAAATGGTAAAGAATGTGATTAAAGGCTCTTTTCCTATTTCAAAAGTTTTAGTTTTCGAGGGTAATAGCTACGTATGTTGAAAAAATGAAGATATTAGACTATTTTATGATTGCAAATGGTAAAGAATGTGATTAAAGGCTCTTTTCCTATTTCAAAAGTTTTAGTTTTCGAGGGTAATAGCTACGTATGTTGAAAAAATGAAGATATTAGACAATTTTATGATTGCAAATGGTAAAGAATGTGATTAAAGGCTCTTTTCCTATTTCAAAAGTTTTAGTTTTCGAGGGTAATAGCTACGTATGTTGAAAAAATGAAGATATTAGACTATTTTATGATTGCAAATGGTAAAGAATGTGATTAAAGGCTCTTTTCCTATTTCAAAAGTTTTAGTTTTCGAGGGTAATAGCTACGTATGTTGAAAAAATGAAGATATTAGACAATTTTATGATTGCAAATGGTAAAGAATGTGATTAAAGGCTCTTTTCCTATTTCAAAAGTTTTAGTTTTCGAGGGTAATAGCTACGTATGTTGAAAAAATGAAGATATTAGACTATTTTATGATTGCAAATGGTAAAGAATGTGATTAAAGGCTCTTTTCCTATTTCAAAAGTTTTAGTTTTCGAGGGTAATAGCTACGTATGTTGAAAAAATGAAGATATTAGACTATTTTATGATTGCAAATGGTAAAGAATGTGATTAAAGGCTCTTTTCCTATTTCAAAAGTTTTAGTTTTCGAGGGTAATAGCTACGTATGTTGAAAAAATGAAGATATTAGACAATTTTATGATTGCAAATGGTAAAGAATGTGATTAAAGGCTCTTTTCCTATTTCAAAAGTTTTAGTTTTCGAGGGTAATAGCTACGTATGTTGAAAAAATGAAGATATTAGACTATTTTATGATTGCAAATGGTAAAGAATGTGATTAAAGGCTCTTTTCCTATTTCAAAAGTTTTAGTTTTCGAGGGTAATAGCTACGTATGTTGAAAAAATGAAGATATTAGACTATTTTATGATTGCAAATGGTAAAGAATGTGATTAAAGGCTCTTTTCCTATTTCAAAAGTTTTAGTTTTCGAGGGTAATAGCTACGTATGTTGAAAAAATGAAGATATTAGACTATTTTATGATTGCAAATGGTAAAGAATGTGATTAAAGGCTCTTTTCCTATTTCAAAAGTTTTAGTTTTCGAGGGTAATAGCTACGTATGTTGAAAAAATGAAGATATTAGACTATTTTATGATTGCAAATGGTAAAGAATGTGATTAAAGGCTCTTTTCCTATTTCAAAAGTTTTAGTTTTCGAGGGTAATAGCTACGTATGTTGAAAAAATGAAGATATTAGACTATTTTATGATTGCAAATGGTAAAGAATGTGATTAAAGGCTCTTTTCCTATTTCAAAAGTTTTAGTTTTCGAGGGTAATAGCTACGTATGTTGAAAAAATGAAGATATTAGACTATTTTATGATTGCAAATGGTAAAGAATGTGATTAAAGGCTCTTTTCCTATTTCAAAAGTTTTAGTTTTCGAGGGTAATAGCTACGTATGTTGAAAAAATGAAGATATTAGACTATTTTATGATTGCAAATGGTAAAGAATGTGATTAAAGGCTCTTTTCCTATTTCAAAAGTTTTAGTTTTCGAGGGTAATAGCTACGTATGTTGAAAAAATGAAGATATTAGACTATTTTATGATTGCAAATGGTAAAGAATGTGATTAAAGGCTCTTTTCCTATTTCAAAAGTTTTAGTTTTCGAGGGTAATAGCTACGTATGTTGAAAAAATGAAGATATTAGACTATTTTATGATTGCAAATGGTAAAGAATGTGATTAAAGGCTCTTTTCCTATTTCAAAAGTTTTAGTTTTCGAGGGTAATAGCTACGTATGTTGAAAAAATGAAGATATTAGACTATTTTATGATTGCAAATGGTAAAGAATGTGATTAAAGGCTCTTTTCCTATTTCAAAAGTTTTAGTTTTCGAGGGTAATAGCTACGTATGTTGAAAAAATGAAGATATTAGACTATTTTATGATTGCAAATGGTAAAGAATGTGATTAAAGGCTCTTTTCCTATTTCAAAAGTTTTAGTTTTCGAGGGTAATAGCTACGTATGTTGAAAAAATGAAGATATTAGACAATTTTATGATTGCAAATGGTAAAGAATGTGATTAAAGGCTCTTTTCCTATTTCAAAAGTTTTAGTTTTCGAGGGTAATAGCTACGTATGTTGAAAAAATGAAGATATTAGACTATTTTATGATTGCAAATGGTAAAGAATGTGATTAAAGGCTCTTTTCCTATTTCAAAAGTTTTAGTTTTCGAGGGTAATAGCTACGTATGTTGAAAAAATGAAGATATTAGACAATTTTATGATTGCAAATGGTAAAGAATGTGATTAAAGGCTCTTTTCCTATTTCAAAAGTTTTAGTTTTCGAGGGTAATAGCTACGTATGTTGAAAAAATGAAGATATTAGACTATTTTATGATTGCAATGGTAAAGAATGTGATTAAAGGCTCTTTTCCTATTTCAAAAGTTTTAGTTTTCGAGGGTAATAGCTACGTATGTTGAAAAAATGAAGATATTAGACTATTTTATGATTGCACATGGTAAAGAATGTGATTAAAGGCTCTTTTCCTATTTCAAAAGTTTTAGTTTTCGAGGGTAATAGCTACGTATGTTGAAAAAATGAAGATATTAGACTATTTTATGATTGCAAATGGTAAAGAATGTGATTAAAGGCTCTTTTCCTATTTCAAAAGTTTTAGTTTTCGAGGGTAATAGCTACGTATGTTGAAAAAATGAAGATATTAGACAATTTTATGATTGCAAATGGTAAAGAATGTGATTAAAGGCTCTTTTCCTATTTCAAAAGTTTTAGTTTTCGAGGGTAATAGCTACGTATGTTGAAAAAATGAAGATATTAGACTATTTTATGATTGCAAATGGTAAAGAATGTGATTAAAGGCTCTTTTCCTATTTCAAAAGTTTTAGTTTTCGAGGGTAATAGCTACGTATGTTGAAAAAATGAAGATATTAGACTATTTTATGATTGCACATGGTAAAGAATGTGATTAAAGGCTCTTTTCCTATTTCAAAAGTTTTAGTTTTCGAGGGTAATAGCTACGTATGTTGAAAAAATGAAGATATTAGACTATTTTATGATTGCAATGGTAAAGAATGTGATTAAAGGCTCTTTTCCTATTTCAAAAGTTTTAGTTTTCGAGGGTAATAGCTACGTATGTTGAAAAAATGAAGATATTAGACTATTTTATGATTGCAAATGGTAAAGAATGTGATTAAAGGCTCTTTTCCTATTTCAAAAGTTTTAGTTTTCGAGGGTAATAGCTACGTATGTTGAAAAAATGAAGATATTAGACTATTTTATGATTGCAAATGGTAAAGAATGTGATTAAAGGCTCTTTTCCTATTTCAAAAGTTTTAGTTTTCGAGGGTAATAGCTACGTATGTTGAAAAAATGAAGATATTAGACTATTTTATGATTGCAAATGGTAAAGAATGTGATTAAAGGCTCTTTTCCTATTTCAAAAGTTTTAGTTTTCGAGGGTAATAGCTACGTATGTTGAAAAAATGAAGATATTAGACAATTTTATGATTGCAAATGGTAAAGAATGTGATTAAAGGCTCTTTTCCTATTTCAAAAGTTTTAGTTTTCGAGGGTAATAGCTACGTATGTTGAAAAAATGAAGATATTAGACTATTTTATGATTGCAAATGGTAAAGAATGTGATTAAAGGCTCTTTTCCTATTTCAAAAGTTTTAGTTTTCGAGGGTAATAGCTACGTATGTTGAAAAAATGAAGATATTAGACAATTTTATGATTGCACATGGTAAAGAATGTGATTAAAGGCTCTTTTCCTATTTCAAAAGTTTTAGTTTTCGAGGGTAATAGCTACGTATGTTGAAAAAATGAAGATATTAGACTATTTTATGATTGCAATGGTAAAGAATGTGATTAAAGGCTCTTTTCCTATTTCAAAAGTTTTAGTTTTCGAGGGTAATAGCTACGTATGTTGAAAAAATGAAGATATTAGACTATTTTATGATTGCAAATGGTAAAGAATGTGATTAAAGGCTCTTTTCCTATGTCAAAAGTTTTAGTTTTCGAGGGTAATAGCTACGTATGTTGAAAAAATGAAGATATTAGACTATTTTATGATTGCAAATGGTAAAGAATGTGATTAAAGGCTCTTTTCCTATTTCAAAAGTTTTAGTTTTCGAGGGTAATAGCTACGTATGTTGAAAAAATGAAGATATTAGACTATTTTATGATTGCAAATGGTAAAGAATGTGATTAAAGGCTCTTTTCCTATTTCAAAAGTTTTAGTTTTCGAGGGTAATAGCTACGTATGTTGAAAAAATGAAGATATTAGACTATTTTATGATTGCAAATGGTAAAGAATGTGATTAAAGGCTCTTTTCCTATTTCAAAAGTTTTAGTTTTCGAGGGTAATAGCTACGTATGTTGAAAAAATGAAGATATTAGACTATTTTATGATTGCAATGGTAAAGAATGTGATTAAAGGCTCTTTTCCTATTTCAAAAGTTTTAGTTTTCGAGGGTAATAGCTACGTATGTTGAAAAAATGAAGATATTAGACTATTTTATGATTGCAAATGGTAAAGAATGTGATTAAAGGCTCTTTTCCTATTTCAAAAGTTTTAGTTTTCGAGGGTAATAGCTACGTATGTTGAAAAAATGAAGATATTAGACTATTTTATGATTGCAAATGGTAAAGAATGTGATTAAAGGCTCTTTTCCTATTTCAAAAGTTTTAGTTTTCGAGGGTAATAGCTACGTATGTTGAAAAAATGAAGATATTAGACTATTTTATGATTGCAAATGGTAAAGAATGTGATTAAAGGCTCTTTTCCTATTTCAAAAGTTTTAGTTTTCGAGGGTAATAGCTACGTATGTTGAAAAAATGAAGATATTAGACAATTTTATGATTGCACATGGTAAAGAATGTGATTAAAGGCTCTTTTCCTATTTCAAAAGTTTTAGTTTTCGAGGGTAATAGCTACGTATGTTGAAAAAATGAAGATATTAGACTATTTTATGATTGCAAATGGTAAAGAATGTGATTAAAGGCTCTTTTCCTATTTCAAAAGTTTTAGTTTTCGAGGGTAATAGCTACGTATGTATTTTGAAAAAATGAAGATATTAGACAATTTTATGATTGCACATGGTAAAGAATGTGATTAAAGGCTCTTTTCCTATTTCAAAAGTTTTAGTTTTCGAGGGTAATAGCTACGTATGTTGAAAAAATGAAGATATTAGACTATTTTATGATTGCAAATGGTAAAGAATGTGATTAAAGGCTCTTTTCCTATTTCAAAAGTTTTAGTTTTCGAGGGTAATAGCTACGTATGTTGAAAAAATGAAGATATTAGACTATTTTATGATTGCAAATGGTAAAGAATGTGATTAAAGGCTCTTTTCCTATTTCAAAAGTTTTAGTTTTCGAGGGTAATAGCTACGTATGTGAAAAAATGAAGATATTAGACTATTTTATGATTGCAAATGGTAAAGAATGTGATTAAAGGCTCTTTTCCTATTTCAAAAGTTTTAGTTTTCGAGGGTAATAGCTACGTATGTTGAAAAAATGAAGATATTAGACTATTTTATGATTGCACATGGTAAAGAATGTGATTAAAGGCTCTTTTCCTATTTCAAAAGTTTTAGTTTTCGAGGGTAATAGCTATGTATGTTGAAAAAATGAAGATATTAGACTATTTTATGATTGCAAATGGTAAAGAATGTGATTAAAGGCTCTTTTCCTATTTCAAAAGTTTTAGTTTTCGAGGGTAATAGCTACGTATGCTGAAAAAATGAAGATATTAGACTATTTTATGATTGCAAATGGTAAAGAATGTGATTAAAGGCTCTTTTCCTATTTCAAAAGTTTTAGTTTTCGAGGGTAATAGCTACGTATGTTGAAAAAATGAAGATATTAGACTATTTTATGATTGCAATGGTAAAGAATGTGATTAAAGGCTCTTTTCCTATTTCAAAAGTTTTAGTTTTCGAGGGTAATAGCTACGTATGTTGAAAAAATGAAGATATTAGACTATTTTATGATTGCACATGGTAAAGAATGTGATTAAAGGCTCTTTTCCTATTTCAAAAGTTTTAGTTTTCGAGGGTAATAGCTACGTATGTTGAAAAAATGAAGATATTAGACTATTTTATGATTGCACATGGTAAAGAATGTGATTAAAGGCTCTTTTCCTATTTCAAAAGTTTTAGTTTTCGAGGGTAATAGCTACGTATGTATTTTGAAAAAATGAAGATATTACACAATTTTATGATTGCACATGGTAAAGAATGTGATTAAAGGCTCTTTTCCTATTTCAAAAGTTTTAGTTTTCGAGGGTAATAGCTACGTATGTTGAAAAAATGAAGATATTAGACTATTTTATAATTGCGCATGGTAAAGAAGGTGATTAAAGGCTCTTTTCCTATTTCAAAAGTTTTAGTTTTCGAGGGTAATAGCTACGTATGTATTTTGAAAAAATGAAGATATTACACAATTTTATGATTGCACATGGTAAAGAATGTGATTAAAGGCTCTTTTCCTATTTCAAAATTTTAGTTTTCGAGGGTAATAGCTACGTATGTTGAAAAAATGAAGATATTAGACTATTTTATGATTGAAAATGGTAAAGAATGTGATTAAAGGCTCTTTTCCTATTTCAAAAGTTTTAGTTTTCGAGGGTAATAGCTACGTATGTTGAAAAAATGAAGATATTAGACTATTTTATGATTGCACATGGTAAAGAATGTGATTAAAGGCTCTTTTCCTATTTCAAAAGTTTTAGTTTTCGAGGGTAATAGCTACGTATGTTGAAAAAATGAAGATATTAGACTATTTTATGATTGCACATGGTAAAGAATGTGATTAAAGGCTCTTTCCTATTTCAAAAGTTTTAGTTTTCGAGGGTAATAGCTACGTATGTTGAAAAAATGAAGATATTAGACAATTTTATGATTGCAAATGGTAAAGAATGTGATTAAAGGCTCTTTTCCTATTTCAAAAGTTTTAGTTTTCGAGGGTAATAGCTACGTATGTTGAAAAAATGAAGATATTAGACTATTTTATGATTGCAAATGGTAAAGAATGTGATTAAAGGCTCTTTTCCTATTTCAAAAGTTTTAGTTTTCGAGGGTAATAGCTACGTATGTTGAAAAAATGAAGATATTAGACTATTTTATGATTGCAAATGGTAAAGAATGTGATTAAAGGCTCTTTTCCTATTTCAAAAGTTTTAGTTTTCGAGGGTAATAGCTACGTATGTTGAAAAAATGAAGATATTAGACTATTTTATGATTGCAAATGGTAAAGAATGTGATTAAAGGCTCTTTTCCTATTTCAAAAGTTTTAGTTTTCGAGGGTAATAGCTACGTATGTTGAAAAAATGAAGATATTAGACTATTTTATGATTGCAAATGGTAAAGAATGTGATTAAAGGCTCTTTTCCTATTTCAAAAGTTTTAGTTTTCGAGGGTAATAGCTACGTATGTTGAAAAAATGAAGATATTAGACAATTTTATGATTGCAAATGGTAAAGAATGTGATTAAAGGCTCTTTTCCTATTTCAAAAGTTTTAGTTTTCGAGGGTAATAGCTACGTATGTTGAAAAAATGAAGATATTAGACTATTTTATGATTGCAAATGGTAAAGAATGTGATTAAAGGCTCTTTTCCTATTTCAAAAGTTTTAGTTTTCGAGGGTAATAGCTACGTATGTTGAAAAAATGAAGATATTAGACTATTTTATGATTGCAAATGGTAAAGAATGTGATTAAAGGCTCTTTTCCTATTTCAAAAGTTTTAGTTTTCGAGGGTAATAGCTACGTATGTTGAAAAAATGAAGATATTAGACTATTTTATGATTGCAAATGGTAAAGAATGTGATTAAAGGCTCTTTTCCTATTTCAAAAGTTTTAGTTTTCGAGGGTAATAGCTACGTATGTTGAAAAAATGAAGATATTAGACAATTTTATGATTGCACATGGTAAAGAATGTGATTAAAGGCTCTTTTCCTATTTCAAAAGTTTTAGTTTTCGAGGGTAATAGCTACGTATGTTGAAAAAATGAAGATATTAGACTATTTTATGATTGCAAACATGGTAAAGAATGTGATTAAAGGCTCTTTTCCTATTTCAAAAGTTTTAGTTTTCGAGGGTAATAGCTACGTATGTTGAAAAAATGAAGATATTAGACTATTTTATGATTGCAAATGGTAAAGAATGTGATTAAAGGCTCTTTTCCTATTTCAAAAGTTTTAGTTTTCGAGGGTAATAGCTACGTATGTTGAAAAAATGAAGATATTAGACAATTTTATGATTGCACATGGTAAAGAATGTGATTAAAGGCTCTTTTCCTATTTCAAAAGTTTTAGTTTTCGAGGGTAATAGCTACGTATGTTGAAAAAATGAAGATATTAGACTATTTTATGATTGCACATGGTAAAGAATGTGATTAAAGGCTCTTTTCCTATTTCAAAAGTTTTAGTTTTCGAGGGTAATAGCTACGTATGTTGAAAAAATGAAGATATTAGACTATTTTATGATTGCAATGGTAAAGAATGTGATTAAAGGCTCTTTTCCTATTTCAAAAGTTTTAGTTTTCGAGGGTAATAGCTACGTATGTTGAAAAAATGAAGATATTAGACTATTTTATGATTGCAAATGGTAAAGAATGTGATTAAAGGCTCTTTTCCTATTTCAAAAGTTTTAGTTTTCGAGGGTAATAGCTACGTATGTTGAAAAAATGAAGATATTAGACTATTTTATGATTGCAAATGGTAAAGAATGTGATTAAAGGCTCTTTTCTTATTTCAAAAGTTTTAGTTTTCGAGGGTAATAGCTACGTATGTTGAAAAAATGAAGATATTAGACTATTTTATGATTGCAAATGGTAAAGAATGTGATTAAAGGCTCTTTTCCTATTTCAAAAGTTTTAGTTTTCGAGGGTAATAGCTACGTATGTTGAAAAAATGAAGATATTAGACTATTTTATGATTGCAAATGGTAAAGAATGTGATTAAAGGCTCTTTTCCTATTTCAAAAGTTTTAGTTTTCGAGGGTAATAGCTACGTATGTTGAAAAAATGAAGATATTAGACTATTTTATGATTGCAAATGGTAAAGAATGTGATTAAAGGCTCTTTTCCTATGTCAAAAGTTTTAGTTTTCGAGGGTAATAGCTACGTATGTTGAAAAAATGAAGATATTAGACTATTTTATGATTGCAAATGGTAAAGAATGTGATTAAAGGCTCTTTTCCTATTTCAAAAGTTTTAGTTTTCGAGGGTAATAGCTACGTATGTTGAAAAAATGAAGATATTAGACTATTTTATGATTGCACATGGTAAAGAATGTGATTAAAGGCTCTTTTCCTATTTCAAAAGTTTTAGTTTTCGAGGGTAATAGCTACGTATGTTGAAAAAATGAAGATATTAGACTATTTTATGATTGCACATGGTAAAGAATGTGATTAAAGGCTCTTTTCCTATTTCAAAAGTTTTAGTTTTCGAGGGTAATAGCTACGTATGTTGAAAAAATGAAGATATTAGACTATTTTATGATTGCAATGGTAAAGAATGTGATTAAAGGCTCTTTTCCTATTTCAAAAGTTTTAGTTTTCGAGGGTAATAGCTACGTATGTTGAAAAAATGAAGATATTAGACAATTTTATGATTGCAAATGGTAAAGAATGTGATTAAAGGCTCTTTTCCTATGTCAAAAGTTTTAGTTTTCGAGGGTAATAGCTACGTATGTTGAAAAAATGAAGATATTAGACTATTTTATGATTGCAAATGGTAAAGAATGTGATTAAAGGCTCTTTTCCTATTTCAAAAGTTTTAGTTTTCGAGGGTAATAGCTACGTATGTTGAAAAAATGAAGATATTAGACTATTTTATGATTGCACATGGTAAAGAATGTGATTAAAGGCTCTTTTCCTATTTCAAAAGTTTTAGTTTTCGAGGGTAATAGCTACGTATGTTGAAAAAATGAAGATATTAGACTATTTTATGATTGCAAATGGTAAAGAATGTGATTAAAGGCTCTTTTCCTATTTCAAAAGTTTTAGTTTTCGAGGGTAATAGCTACGTATGTTGAAAAAATGAAGATATTAGACTATTTTATGATTGCAAATGGTAAAGAATGTGATTAAAGGCTCTTTTCCTATTTCAAAAGTTTTAGTTTTCGAGGGTAATAGCTACGTATGTTGAAAAAATGAAGATATTAGACTATTTTATGATTGCACATGGTAAAGAATGTGATTAAAGGCTCTTTTCCTATTTCAAAAGTTTTAGTTTTCGAGGGTAATAGCTACGTATGTTGAAAAATGAAGATATTAGACTATTTTATGATTGCACATGGTAAAGAATGTGATTAAAGGCTCTTTTCCTATTTCAAAAGTTTTAGTTTTCGAGGGTAATAGCTACGTATGTTGAAAAAATGAAGATATTAGACTATTTTATGATTGCAAATGGTAAAGAATGTGATTAAAGGCTCTTTTCCTATTTCAAAAGTTTTAGTTTTCGAGGGTAATAGCTACGTATGTTGAAAAAATGAAGATATTAGACTATTTTATGATTGCAAATGGTAAAGAATGTGATTAAAGGCTCTTTTCCTATGTCAAAAGTTTTAGTTTTCGAGGGTAATAGCTACGTATGTTGAAAAAATGAAGATATTAGACAATTTTATGATTGCAAATGGTAAAG
Source organism: Artemia franciscana (assembly GCF_032884065.1). Lineage (NCBI taxonomy): Eukaryota > Metazoa > Arthropoda > Branchiopoda > Anostraca > Artemiidae > Artemia > Artemia franciscana. Next base: position 1,650 of record NW_027065863.1, on the reverse strand, counting down.
AATGTGATTAAAGGCTCTTTTCCTATTTCAAAAGTTTTAGTTTTCGAGGGTAATAGCTACGTATGTTGAAAAAATGAAGATATTAGACTATTTTATGATTGCGCATGGTAAAGAATGTGATTAAAGGCTCTTTTCCTATTTCAAAAGTTTTAGTTTTCGAGGGTAATAGCTACGTATGTTGAAAAAATGAAGATATTAGACTATTTTATGATTGCAAATGGTAAAGAATGTGATTAAAGGCTCTTTTCCTATTTCAAAAGTTTTAGTTTTCGAGGGTAATAGCTACGTATGTTGAAAAAATGAAGATATTAGACTATTTTATGATTGCAAATGGTAAAGAATGTGATTAAAGGCTCTTTTCCTATTTCAAAAGTTTTAGTTTTCGAGGGTAATAGCTACGTATGTTGAAAAAATGAAGATATTAGACTATTTTATGATTGCAAATGGTAAAGAATGTGATTAAAGGCTCTTTTCCTATTTCAAAAGTTTTAGTTTTCGAGGGTAATAGCTACGTATGTTGAAAAAATGAAGATATTAGACTATTTTATGATTGCAAATGGTAAAGAATGTGATTAAAGGCTCTTTTCCTATGTCAAAAGTTTTAGTTTTCGAGGGTAATAGCTACGTATGTTGAAAAAATGAAGATATTAGACTATTTTATGATTGCAAATGGTAAAGAATGTGATTAAAGGCTCTTTTCCTATGTCAAAAGTTTTAGTTTTCGAGGGTAATAGCTACGTATGTTGAAAAAATGAAGATATTAGACTATTTTATGATTGCAAATGGTAAAGAATGTGATTAAAGGCTCTTTTCCTATTTCAAAAGTTTTAGTTTTCGAGGGTAATAGCTACGTATGTTGAAAAAATGAAGATATTAGACTATTTTATGATTGCACATGGTAAAGAATGTGATTAAAGGCTCTTTTCCTATTTCAAAAGTTTTAGTTTTCGAGGGTAATAGCTACGTATGTTGAAAAAATGAAGATATTAGACTATTTTATGATTGCAAATGGTAAAGAATGTGATTAAAGGCTCTTTTCCTTTTCAAAAGTTTTAGTTTTCGAGGGTAATAGCTACGTATGTTGAAAAAATGAAGATATTAGACTATTTTATGATTGCAAATGGTAAAGAATGTGATTAAAGGCTCTTTTCCTATTTCAAAAGTTTTAGTTTTCGAGGGTAATAGCTACGTATGTTGAAAAAATGAAGATATTAGACTATTTTATGATTGCAAATGGTAAAGAATGTGATTAAAGGCTCTTTTCCTATTTCAAAAGTTTTAGTTTTCGAGGGTAATAGCTACGTATGTTGAAAAAATGAAGATATTAGACAATTTTATGATTGCAAATGGTAAAGAATGTGATTAAAGGCTCTTTTCCTATTTCAAAAGTTTTAGTTTTCGAGGGTAATAGCTACGTATGTTGAAAAAATGAAGATATTAGACAATTTTATGATTGCACATGGTAAAGAATGTGATTAAAGGCTCTTTTCCTATTTCAAAAGTTTTAGTTTTCGAGGGTAATAGCTACGTATGTTGAAAAAATGAAGATATTAGACAATTTTATGATTGCAAATGGTAAAGAATGTGATTAAAGGCTCTTTTCCTATTTCAAAAGTTTTAGTTTTCGAGGGTAATAGCTACGTATGTTGA